>NW_020917073.1:0-7860 GCF_003984885.1 Neopelma chrysocephalum | reverse complement strand
GGCGCCACTTGCCACGGCCCGAGGGGCAAAGGGAATGGGGACGCGGCACTGCGAATGAGGGTCAGGACACAGTTGAAGGTCGGTGAAGCAATGCCAATTTATTAAGGGAAAACAGGGACTTAAATAGGGTAGGTCTGAGGGGAGGATTCAGAACTGGGGAGGAGCATGGGATTGACAACCCAGGGAAAACAATGATTGGAGGATAAGGGAGAGGTAGGTGTAACCTTGGAGTATCTAGGGGAAGGGGCCAATGAGAGCTCACTCTGCACTGCGGTAAGCCTTAGCCAATCAGTAACAGAGGAGCGGGAAAGCAGGGGAGAACAAGGGGGTAAACAACTTAAGGCGGGAAAACCTGAGGGGGAAGAAGGGCTAACATGGAGGGTATATTAAAATTTCATAAAAACCAGTGACAAGCAAGGGTATAATATTGGAAACAAATAACACAGTATAACTGGGGAAAATAACAGTCAGTCCGTGATGTGAAGGTCCATTCGGTGTGCTCAAAGTTCACAGTCTATTCAATTTCCATACAGTTCTCTCCACTTCTTGTATCTTTCCCAATCCGACAATTGATCCTCCACATCTCCCCCTTCTTTGTTTACTGACACAACGTTGGCGTTGATTGACTTCAGGAACAGCTGGCGGAAACAAACAAAAAGACAGGGCAAGCAAGTGCACAAAGCAAAAAGACCACCCACAGAAATCAGAGCCAAAATTAATATTTTTCTGAGCCAATTGGGGATTGACGGGAATTTAAGCCAATCGAAAAGTCCGTCTAATCCCTCACTGTGGGATTGACGGATATCTTGGACCAAATTTTTTAATTTATCAATACTTTGGTGGATCGATTGAGCATGGTCCGAAAAATTCATGCAGCACATGCCTTCAAACTCTTGGCACCCGTGCCCGTGTGCCAAGAGTAGGAAGTCAATAGCTGCACGATTTTGTAAACTAACTTCTTTTAGTTTCTGTGTGTCTGCTAACAACCCCTCTATCGCCGTTGTCGTTGCGTTCGCCTCCTTCGTGAGCCAGCAACCGAGGTGGGTGAGAAGAGATAACGCGTGAGCGGTTCCTATTCCTGAAAATGGAAAGGAAGCCCAGAAGTTTTTGATGCGAGGCCAAATGTAGATATGGGAATCGCAGTCCTCAGGGAATGGTAAAGGTGGTGGAACGGTAAAAGAGGGTGGAACAAGGAGAGGGGGTGTTTTGGGAGCCGGGGCGGCGAGAGGTGCTGGGGGTTTTGGAGGTGTAGGACGAGGTTTTGGGAGGACTGGGCGTTCATATAGGACGAATGTTCTTTTTGTTCTACTGATTTTTGATAAGGGAGAATTTGGAGCCGAATCTTGTGGGGAGGAGACTTGGTCTGGAAGTTGAAATTTGGCCGGATTGAAAAGGGCAAGTTTTCCCACTGTGCAAGGACCACCCTCCGGGTATGCAGGAATCCCCTGCCAAGCTCGGTCCCCGCACAGGAGGAAAAACCCTTGGGGGAGTTTCCTCCACCTCGGTATTGTCTCTGTAGTTACCGCAGTGATCACGGAGTGGTTACACCACAAGGAAGGAAGTTCGCGATAGATGGGTTTGTTGGCAGAGACATTGAAGGGAGTAAACAATTTTGGTTCTGTGTAGCGGTGAAATAAGATGCAGGTGTTAGTAGGGATTGAACCGAAAAGATCAATCTCTTGGGGAGGATCAAAAGAAAGGTGGGTGCGAGAGACTGCTTGAGCGAGAGTAGCGGAAGTGAAAGGAAGAGGGTCTGTAATTCGGGTTAATGGTAAAAATGTATTCCAATCGTTAACTGAAGAAATAGGGACACCTACAAGACAGGTTTGAAAGGGGTTGCCAGCGCCCGATTGGGCCAGACACAAGGTGTCCGTTCCTGTAGCTTTGGCCAACGTTACCCATAGATTTTCGGTGGGTTGTTGCATCCAGCCCTTCAGGGGGAAAGATGTGGAGACGTCGGTAAGTCTTAGGGTGACGATGAAGATGGTGGAGAGATAGATGGTCCACATGTCGTGTCTCGTTCCTGGTATATCTTTATCCGTCTGGTTGGGACCCACTTTGGTCCTGTCGGTCCTGTAATACATGCGTACCCTTTCCCCCAAGTGATTAGGGAGAAAGGGCCCGTCCACGATTCTGTAATTGGATCTTTGTACATGATTTTTGCTTTTTGATTATTTAGTACATCCTCTGATTTAAAGTGCTTATCTATGGGACTTCTGTCTGTGTGAGTTTCGTGTTCCTCTGCTAAATTTAAAAAATTTAATACGTACATAACTTTTTCCAATCTTTCTTGAGGAGTTAGGCCAATACTCCCCCTTTTTTGTTTATTAAGTAAATTTTTGATGTTTTGGTGGGCTCGCTCTACTATACCTTGTCCTGTGGGGTTGTGAGGAATTCCAGTGGTATGGTGAATTCCCCAATCATCAAAAAACTTTTTTGTGTCTGCTGATACATAGGATGGTCCATTATCAGTTTTAATTTGTTTGGGGACTCCCATCCTAGCAAAAGCAGACAGGAAATGTCTCTTGACGTCTTTGCTTTTTTCGCCAGAATGCGCGGTGGCTATAATCATTTTAGAAAACGTATCTACCGATACATGAACGTATTTTAACTTGCCAAATTCTGGTACATGTGTAACATCAGATTGCCAAATTTCTAGTGCTGTTAGCCCCCTGGGATTTGTCCCCTCTGGAACCAGTGGGGCAATTTTTTGGCAATCAGGACATGCTTTTAGAATTTCTTTTGCTTGTGTTAATTTGAGGCCAAATTGCTTTTTCAGCGATCGCGCATTCTGGTGAAAGAACTCATGAGAAATTTTTGCTTGTTGGTAAAGATTTGGGGTGACAACCATACCTGCCAGATGGTCGGCAATCTGGTTCCCCTCAGCCACAGGACCTGGTAGAGTAGTATGGGATCTCGTGTGTACAATGTAATATCTGAATTCTCTAATTTCTATCAAAAATAATAATTTTTTCAGCAAATCATATAGTTTTTCATTAGATACTTCTTTTAGATATGAATTTTCGATCCGTTTGACGATGCCCACAACATAAGCCGAATCTGAAACGATGTTAATAGGTTCTTTATCGAAAATTTGGAAGGCGCGAACAACTGCTGACAATTCTACAATTTGTGGGGAACCTTGTACTTTATGAATGTCTTGGTGCCAATTATCCTTTTGTTTCCAAACAATCACTGCATTTCCGGTTCTCCCTGAGCCATCGGTAAAAATGGTTTTTGCATTTTTAATTGGTAGATCTGATTGCATAACTTTTAATTTTAATGGAATTGGGATTAATCTCTGTAAAAATGGGCACGCCGGGAGGTGGAATTTCACTTCTCCCGGGTAACCCCCGATGGCGATTTGAAAGTCTGTAGAATTTTGCAGCAGTTGTTCCAGATGTTCAGAGGTCAATGGGAGGTAGATGTAATTTGGTTCCTCTCCACTGAGTTCTAAACACCTGGTGCGGCCTTTGAAGATTAGTTTGCCAATCATCTCTGCTATTGTTACGATTGTTTTTGAAAATTGGTGGGGGAGGAACAACCACTCCCACAGACAGAAGTCTTTTTTCTCTGTTGTGAATTGTCCTAATATAGCTAACGGTTGATGTCTTTCTCTAATGATGATTAATGAGGATGGCAGTCCCTCCATCCTTCGATTTGATTGTCTCTCAGATATTTTTGTTTCGACTGTGGCAAGGGCTTTTCTGGCGTCAGATGTTAAAAATCTGGGGGAGGACAGATCTGCATCTCCTTTTAGAAGCTCGAACAGTGGGTGCAAATCACCGGTTGTGATCCCCAGCACAGGTCTGATCCAATTGATCGCTCCCAGTAATTTTTGGAGGTCATTTAAAGTTCGGACTTTTCTGTCAATTTCAACTGACTGAGGTTTTATGGTTTTTGCGTTAATTTGGAGTCCGAGGTACCTCCAAGGTGCTTCTCTCTGTATTTTTTCAGGGGATATTTCCAATCCATTTGAATTTAGGGCCGCAATTGTAGCGTCTAATGTTTGTCTGACTGATAATTTAGTTTTTGCGCAAATCAATACATCATCCATGTAATGGAAGATGATTGATTGCGGAAATTTCTTTCTGATGGGTTCCAACACTTTTGCCACAAACATCTGACAAAGTGTTGGGGAATTTTTCATCCCCTGAGGAAGCACTTTCCACTGGAACCTGCGATGGGGTTCACAGGCGTTGATGGCTGGGACTGAAAATGCGAATTTAGCCGAATCAGCCGGATTCAAATATATATGAAAAAAGCAGTCCTTAATATCAATTACCACTAGGGGCCATTCAGCAGGGAGCATGGATGGAGAAGGCATTCCCTGCTGGAGGGCTCCCATTGGCTCGAGGACTTCATTAACTTTGCGCAGGTCCTGGAGAAATCTCCAGGAACCTGAGGACTTTTTGATCACAAACACTGGAGTGTTCCAGGGACTGGTGGAAGGCTCCAAGTGTCCTTTAGCCAATTCTTGATTAACCAGATCATTTAGAATTTGCAGCTTTTGTTTGGGAAGGGGCCACTGATCTACCCAAACTGGTATTTCTGTCTTCCAGATCAGTTTGGGCAGCTGCACTTGTTCAGTGACCCCTCCTAAAAATTTTCCTCTGTCCCGAGTGTCAGTTGCCACTGTTCCATAGCATCTCTTCCCCATAATGTAACTGGTATGTTTAATACGTACGGTTGGAGAGATGCAGGTCTGCCCTCTGGCCCGTATACTGTCACTATTTCACGACTCCTCACAGGGTGTTGAACTCCTCCCACACCGCTGACCCTAGTGTCCGTTGTGTGGGCTGGCCAACTATGTGGCCAGTCCTTGGAGGCGATGATGGTCACGTCCGCTCCCGTGTCCAAAAGTCCCTCCACTGTCACCCTCTGCGGGTGTCTAGACAAGGGGAAAAGAACACGACACATTAGTAGTGGTCGAGAGGTCCTCACTGAGGTTGCCCAATGGACTTCCATCAGCGAGTCATTCCTCCGTTCTTCTTCCCACGACACCGCGCAGAGAAGATCGTCAGTGGGGATCATTTTGGCCACCGGAAAGCGGTCCTCCAGCTGTATGGGAGGAAGGTGGACAGTTAGACAGATGGCTATGTTGAAATTCGTCAACCCTGTCAGGAGTGTAGGAGTTACAAAAATGCCCTTTGCCACGGCCGAAAGATGAGAAACTATTAGGTATATTGTGTTTGGATCTATTTCTGTAGATGGTACAACCTTGATTATTTGCTCACATTGGTTTAAGAAAGTTGATGGGTGCATAACAGTAAGGGTTATCCATTTCAGGGGGGTATATTGATTTTGGGAAGGGACAAGATCTGCCGGAGGTTTCCCAATTACGGGGTGGTTGGGCGCGATGTTTGGCGCAAGATGGAACGTAGCTGAGGGGTTGTTTGTGTCCTCGCGCCCCCCTGAGCGCTCTGCTCCCCGTTTCCCGAATGCTCACAAGAGCATTGGCGTAGGTCGGGTAGGGAGCTAAAGGTGACTTTTCTTTTTATGTTAGGAGATTTTCTAGGGGGAAGGGGTTCACCATTTATGTTGGTCACCGACCTACAGGCCGACGACCAGTGAAAACCCTTCCCACACCTCCGGCAGAGGGATTTGGGTAAGTTAGATAGGTTGGGTTCTGAAGTGGACTTAGGACAATGCTTTTTGAAATGGCCTTTTTGTCCACAATTAAAACATGTTTGAGGTCCAGTAAAGGCAGCGGCCAATAGGCGTGCTTTATGGGAGTTGGAGCCAATGTTTTTGCAGGCTTCGATCATTTCAACCAGAGAGGGATTTTTTAGCATCTTTAGCGCTTTTTGGCAATCTTCGTTTGCTTTTTCAATAACCAATTTATTAAATAGAATCTCTTGGCTTTCTTTCTGATTGACTTGTCTTTTAATTGCTTCCTTTAATCTTGTAATGAAATCTATGAACGGCTCTTTGGGGCCCTGATTAATGAGAGTGAAAGAGGGTGTCTGGACATATGCATCCGCCACCCTCTTTACTGCTTCCAATGCCAATTCTTTAGAGATTTCCAAAAATTTGGGTTCAATTCGCGATTGGTCCCCTCTGGTTGAATAGCTTCCTTCCCCATAAAGCATGTCTATTGCCTGCCTTACTGGGACCCCCCTTCTCTCCATCTTTTCGTTGACATATGTCACAATTAATTTCTTCCATTCAGCCTCGAATACTGAGGACTGAATGGTTGTAAAGAGACCGTTAATTACTGCTCTTATATCGTAAGGGATAAGTAGGTATGCTAGGAAGAAGGACTCCAGGAGACCGATCGTGTATGGGGCCCCCAAGCCATACTCGACCATAGCTTTTTTAATGTCTTTTAACATAGGATATGAGATCGGTCTCCATTCCGGAGCCTTTCCTTCTTCCAAAAATATCGGAAATGCTTTAAGAAATTCAGTGTCATTGGCCTGGGCTGCTTCCTCCCTGAAAGGCTTCCAGATGTTGGGCATCTTATTGTGCCTTTCAGGGGAGTGTTGAACAAGGTCCGTGTCATTGTCGGTGTCAGTGTTTCGGTAACGGCGGGCGGGGTAGGCCTTGTTGTTGTGGGCCCTATGGGCGCGGCCATGTTGCCGGAAGCCGGCTTTGGCCTTTGGCCTAGCCCCGCCCCACGCCCCCCTTTCACCCCCGGAAGGTGACCTCTCAGGGGAGGAGGCGGAGCTGGAGGGAGTGGACGAACACGTGGGTGACTCAGGGGAGGGGTCTTTGACGCGCGCAGGAGGAGGTGGAGGTGGTCTGGAGGGTGGTGCTATGAGGGCCCGCCCCCTCCTTTCCCGCGCTGATGGTTCCCGCGGTGTCTTTTCCCGCCTCCGTCCCGCGCGTCTCCCGTCTCCCTCCTCCTCGCCGCCATTTTGTGCTCGTCGCGATGATGCCTTCTCCCTCCCGCCATCTTGTGTATGCCGCAGTAGGTGTGACGCAGTTGATTTTTCTTGTTTTGTAGATGGCACATGGAGGCTGCTGTTCTCGTTCATCATTTGGTGCTGTAGCACCATCAGAACTAGCCTCCAGGCGATGAGCGCCTTTTTTGCCTTTCGGTCCCCCCTCTCATTATCACGCCATAGGCTGTAACCAATTGCTTGCCACTCTTCGGCTGTGGTGTCATCAGTTAATTTATGGTTTTTATCGTCCAGCCATTTGGCAAGTGCCTTGGCGGATTTTTTATCCAGGGGGTGACCGTGCTCGATAATGAAGTCTTTAAGACGTCTATATACAAATTTCTGGGAGGTGGACAATGTAAGTCCCATTTCGGTGTTATGGAGATCCTCCCTTTTCTGTTAAAAATGTTGGGGTGTTGGTAGTGGGGTGGGTGTGGAATGTCCCCAGCTGCTCACCTTCTCCGGTGTGTCGACCCGTGCAGCTCAGCGGCCCACAGTCGTCCGTCCAGCTGGGGGGACCGGCGGGACGATCACCTCTCCCGGCGACGTCTGAGCCCAAGTGAAGGCACAGGAGTTCTCTCAATATGAGAGACCTTCAACTGTGCCCCACGTTGGGCGCCACTTGCCACGGCCCGAGGGGCAAAGGGAATGGGGACGCGGCACTGCGAATGAGGGTCAGGACACAGTTGAAGGTCGGTGAAGCAATGCCAATTTATTAAGGGAAAACAGGGACTTAAATAGGGTAGGTCTGAGGGGAGGATTCAGAACTGGGGAGGAGCATGGGATTGACAACCCAGGGAAAACAATGATTGGAGGATAAGGGAGAGGTAGGTGTAACCTTGGAGTATCTAGGGGAAGGGGCCAATGAGAGCTCACTCTGCACTGCGGTAAGCCTTAGCCAATCAGTAACAGAGGAGCGGGAAAGCAGGGGAGAACAAGGGGGTAAACAACTTAAGGCGGGAAAACCTGAGGGGGA
>NW_020917072.1:0-1017 GCF_003984885.1 Neopelma chrysocephalum | reverse complement strand
CAGCCAGGCCACCATTCATTGGCCCTCTTGGCCACCTGGCCACACTCTGCCTCCTCTTCAGCTTCCTGTCCATCCACACTCCAGCTCCTGCAGAACCAGGCATTTCATCAGCAAATGTGCAGCTGACACCAAGCTGGGGGTGTGTCGATGTGCTGGGAGGCAGGAGGGCTCTGCAGAGGGACCTGGCCAAGCTGGATCCATGGGCTGATTCCAAGGGGCTGAGGTTCAAGCAGGCCAAGAGCCGGGTCCTCCCTTTGGCCACAAGAAGCCCCATCAGCCCCCTGGGCTGGGGCCAGAGTGGCTGGAGAGCAGCCAGGCAGAAAGGGAGCTGGGAGTGTGGATGGACAGGAAGCTGAAGAGGAGGCAGAGTGTGGCCAGGTGGCCAAGAGGGCCAATGAATGGTGGCCTGGCTGAGGAAGAGTGTGGCAGCAGGAGCAGGAAAGGGATTGTTGGGCTGGACTGAGCGCTGGTGAGGCCACCCCTGGAGTGCTGTGTCCAGCTCTGGGCCCCTGAGTTGAGGAAGGCCCTGGAGGGGCTGGAGCAGGTGCAGAGAAGAGCAGCGAGGCTGGGGAAGGGAGTGGAGCACAAGTGGTGTGAAGAGAGGCTGAGGGAGCTGGGATTGTTCAGCCTGGAGAAGAGGAGGCTCAGGGGAAACCTCCTGACTCTCTGCAAGTCCCTGCCAGGAGGGTGTAGCCAGGTGGGAGTGGGGCTCTTGTGCCAGGAAGCAGCAGTAGGACAAGAGGGCTGGGTCTTGAGCTGTGCCAGGGGAGGTTTAGGTTGGATATTAGGAAGCAATTTTTTGCCGAGAGAGTCATCAGGCCTTGGAATGGGCTGGGCAGGGAGGGGGTGGAGTCAGCGTCCCTGGAGGTGTTGAAGGTGAGAGTGGATGTGGCCTCAGTGCCATGGTCTGGGAACCAGGGCGGGGTTGGATCAAGGGTTGGACTTGATGATCTCGGAGGTCTTTTCCAACGTGTCTGATTCTGTGATTCTCTGATTCCCATTCCTATGGCAGCTCAT
>NW_020917071.1:0-887 GCF_003984885.1 Neopelma chrysocephalum | reverse complement strand
GTCCCTCCTGGTCCTTCCCCGCGGTGTCCCCGGTTCCCTCTCCGGTCCTTCCCTGTCCTGTCCGGTGCCCCCGCTTCTCTCTCCGGTCCCTCCCTGTCCTGCCCCGCGGGGGCCTTCCCTCAGGCCCGCCCGGTGCTCCCGCTTCGCCCCCGGGCCCTCCCCGTCCTGCCCCGCGGTGTCTCCCCTCAGGCCCGCCCGGTGCTCCCGTTTCGCCCCCGGGCCCTCCCCGTCGTGCCCGGTGCCCCCGCTTCCCTCTCCGGTCCTTCCCCGTCCTGCCCGGTGCCCCCGCTTCCCTCCTCGGTGCCCTCCCGGTCCTGCCCCGCGGGGGCCTTCCCTCAGGCCCGCCCGGTGCCCCCGCTTCGCCCTCGGTCCTTCCCCGTCCTACCCCGCGGTGTCCCCCCCCGGGCCCGCCCGGCGCTCCCCTTTCGCTCCCCGGCCCTCCCCGTCCTGCCGCGCCCTGGGCTCCCCAGTCCCTCCTGGTCCTTCCCCGCGGTGTCCCCGGTTCCCTCTCCGGTCCTTCCCTGTCCTGTCCGGTGCCCCCGCTTCTCTCTCCGGTCCCTCCCTGTCCTGCCCCGCGGGGGCCTTCCCTCAGGCCCGCCCGGTGCTCCCGCTTCGCCCCCGGGCCCTCCCCGTCCTGCCCCGCGGTGTCTCCCCTCAGGCCCGCCCGGTGCTCCCGTTTCGCCCCCGGGCCCTCCCCGTCGTGCCCGGTGCCCCCGCTTCCCTCTCCGGTCCTTCCCCGTCCTGCCCGGTGCCCCCGCTTCCCTCCTCGGTGCCCTCCCGGTCCTGCCCCGCGGGGGCCTTCCCTCAGGCCCGCCCGGTGCCCCCGCTTCGCCCTCGGTCCTTCCCCGTCCTACCCCGCGGTGTCCCCCCCCGGGCCCGCCCGGCGC
>NW_020917070.1:0-1543 GCF_003984885.1 Neopelma chrysocephalum | reverse complement strand
GAAGAATGGAAAGCTGCGGGAATAAGCAAAGCAAAGAGAGAAAAAAAAGTAGGAAAGTGGAAGGAAGGACGGACTGCAGGAGTTCTCTGAAAGACAGAAAGTAAAGGAAGGAAACAGGAACGGCTCGACAAAGAAAAGAGCGATGAGTGTTCCGAGGGAATGTTTTGTGGACAAGAGGGAGGGATGCGCGGGAGGATAGTACGGAGGCAGAGCTCTGCGAAGGAACTGCTAGGCAGGACGGTGACCTCGAGGGATATGCACGACAACCCCAGCCCCTGCCGCCGCCCCTACTGTCCCCGGCCGCCAGCCCTGCGCACCGAGCAGAACTGCGGCCAGTGCCGCCAGCCCCGCTCCCCGCCAGAGCCGCATCCGCCGCCCTGCGTCTCGCTACCCCCGGCAGCCCCGGCTCTCGGCTCCGGGCAGGCCGCCTCCTCTCCCTCCCCTGCTTTCCTCTCCCTCCCCTGCCCTTCTCCGACAATCCCGGCCCTGGGCTGAGCACGGCGCCGGCGCCGCTCGTGCTCTCGTCTGCTGCGGGCTGGATGCGGAGGCCAGGCGAGAGCGGCAGCAGCGCGGAGGCGGCGCGGCCAGGCTCGGTGACAGTTGTGCACGTTGGTATCGGGGAGCTCAAGATGGACAGGCCATGGGCTCCTTTCACCGCTATCATCTCTTCTCTCACGTCCCTAGTCTTTTCGCACGTTGAAACTCCTGAATTGTCCTCCAGGGAAGGCGCTTGTGAGAATGGTCGAGGGGCACCAGAGGCAGAACATCCCTCCGGCCTCAGTACTGCGGGTTCCGCCTCTCCTGGCCTTTCCCGGGGATCATCCCTGCTGGCAGCAGGAACATTTCTGCTGGGGACAAAGACCACTTGATGTTTTGTCAGGGGCTGTGGCATCAGTGCTACGGCGATGCAGTACACGGGAGAAATGGACGCTAGATGGCAGTCTCGCTCCACGAATAAAATCCAAGAAGCTATTTGACCCCAAATTCCTAACAGAATTATGGACTGCTTGTGAATGGGGGTGTCTTTCAAGAATCACTTTATTTATATTCCGAAATTTATATTGATTCTTTGATTCGTGCATGGCAGAGTACCCCCATGAATCCCCAGCTGCATATTAAAGAAATGTTCGATCCAATGATTTCTGGTAATTGGGTTTAGTTCTTTTGCTCTTGCACTTCTGCTTCTTCCTGGGCATCTCCCCGGCTGCCCTCCTGGGCAACGGCCTCATCCTCAGCGCCGTAGCCTGCCACCACCACCTGCACACCCCCAGGGACTTCTTCCAGCTCCACCTCTCCCTCACACACCTGGGCTGCATATGCACCACTGTCCCCAAAGCCATGGCCAATTCCCTCTGCACCACCAGGGGCATCTCCTACTCAGGATGAGCTGCACAGGGGTTTTTTGCTTTTCTTCTTGATCACAGCGGAGGTTGCCCTTCTCACCATCACATCCTACAACCGCTACGTGGCCATCTGCAAAGCCCTGCACTTCAGGACCCTCCTGGGCAGCAGAGCTTGTGCCCACGTGGCAGCAGCTGCCTGG
>NW_020917069.1:0-2228 GCF_003984885.1 Neopelma chrysocephalum | reverse complement strand
CTGCGCGCGTAGAACCGATCGCGGAGCACAAATAGCAGGCGAGAGCCTAAGAGTCAGGCCCGTCCTTCTGGGCAAAAAGGGCCGTCGTTCGTGGGCTTGTGCGCCGGCCGGGCAGAGGCTAAAATTGCATACAGTCGAGGATTCCTTCCCGACCGAAGGCGCCAGGACCGTGAGTCCCGGCTGCGCGCGTAGAAACGATCGCGGCGCACAAATAGCAGGCGAGAGTCGGAGGGTCAGGCTCCCTCCTTCTGGGCAAAAAGGGCCGTCGTTCGTGGGCCCGTGCACCATCCGAACAGGGGCGAAAATTGCATACGGTCGAGGATTCCTTCCAGACCGAAGGCGCCAGGACCGGGAGCCCCGGCTGCGCATGTGAATCCGATCGCGGCGCACAAATAGCAGGCGAGAGCCGGAGGGTCAGGCCCCTCCGTCTGGGCAAAAAGGGCCGTCGTTGGCTGGCCGGCGCGCCTGCCAGTCGGGGGCTAAAATTGCATATGGTCGACGATTCCTTCCAGACCGAAGACGCCAGGACCGGGAGCCCAGGCTGCGCGTGTAGAACCGATCGCGGCGCACAAATAGCAGGCGAGAGCCGGAGGGTCAGGCCCCTCCTTCTGGGCAAAAAGGGCCGTCGTTGGCTGGCCAGTGCGCCTGCAAATTGGGGGCTAAAATTGCATAGGGTCGAGGATTCCTTCCAGACCGAAGGCACAAGGACCGGGAGCCCCGGCTGTGTGCGTAGAGCCGATCGCGGCGCACAAATAGCAGGTGAGAGCCGGAGGGTCAGGCCCCTCCTTCTGGGCAAAAAGGGCCGTCGTTCGTAGGCCGGTGCGCCGGCCGGCCGGGGGCTAAAATTCCATATGGTCGAGGATTGCTTCCAGACCGAAGGCGCCAGGGCCGGGAGCTCCGGCTGCGCGCGTAGAGCCGATGGCGGCGCACAAATAGCAGGTGAGAGCCGGAGGGTCAGGTCCATCCTTCTTTGCAAAAAGGGCCGTCGTTCGTGGGCCCGTGCGCCGGCCGGCCGTGGGCTAAAATTGCATACGGTCGAGGATTCCTTCCAGACCGAAGGCGCCAGGAGAAGGAGCCCCGGCTGCGCGCGTTGAGCCGATCGCGGCACACAGGCTGAAACGAGATCGGGACGGTCAGGCCCCTCCTTCTGGGCAAAAAGGGCCGTCGTTCATGTGCCGGTGCGTCGGCCGTCCGGGGGTAAAAATTGCATACGGTCGAGGATTCCTTCCAGACCGAAGGCGCCTTGAACTCAGGCCCCGGCTGGGCGCGTAGAGACGATCACGGCGCACAAATAGCAGGTGAGAGTCGGAGGGTCAGGCCCCTCCTTCTGGGCAAAAAGGGCCGTCGTTCGTGTGCCGGTGCGCCGGCCGACTGGGGGCTAATATTGCATACGGTCGAGGATTCCATCCGGACCGAAGGTGCCAGGACCGGGCGCCCCGGCTGCGCGCGTAGAAACGATCACGGCGCACATATAGCAGGCGAGATCCGGAGGGTCAGGCCCCTCCTTCTGGGCAAAACGGGCCGTCGTTTGCGTGCAGGTGCCTTGGGGGGCCCGGGGCTGGTCGAGGTCCAAAATCAGATACGGTCTAGGATTCCTCCCAGACCGGAGGCGCCGGGGCCGGGAGCCCCGTCTGCGCGCGTAGAGCCAAGCAAGGCACACAAAAGGCCATCTAAAGCCGGAGGGTCAGGCCCCTGATTCGATGAAAAACGGGCCGTAATTTGCGGGCAGGCGTCCTGGCCTCCCTGGGCTGCCTGAGGTCCAAAATCGGATACGGTCGAGGATTCCTCCCACACCGGAGGCACCGGGGCCAGGAACCCCATCTGCACGCGTAGAGCCGAGCGAGGCACACATAGGGCAGACGAGAGCCGGAGGGTCAGGCCCCTCCTTCTGGGCAAACAGGGCCGTCGTTCGCGGGCCAGCGCGCCGGCGGGGGTCCAAAATCGGATACAGTTGAGCATTTCTCCCAGACCGGGGACGCCGGGGCAGAGAGCCCTGTCTGTGCGCGTAAAGCCGAACGAGGCGCACAAAGGGCAGGCGAGAGTAAAAGTGTCAGGTCCCTCCTTCTGGGCAAAAAGGGCTGTCGTTGGCGGGCAGGCGCCTTGGGCGGCCCGTGGCCGGTCGAGGTCCAAAATCGGATACGTTCAAGGATTCCTCTCAGGTAGGAGGCGCCGGGGCCGGGAGCCCCTTCTGCGCGTGTAGAGCCGAGCGAGGCGCACAAAGGGCAGGC
>NW_020917068.1:0-972 GCF_003984885.1 Neopelma chrysocephalum | reverse complement strand
GGGGGGGTCCCCAGGGTGGGGAAGGTTCCCAGGAGTCCCAGGGGGGTCCCCAGGGTGGCTCCCCCTCACCTTTCTCCAGGATGTCCTCGGCCCCATCCTCCCACTGATCTTCATCCTCGTACTCATCGTCCACGTCTGGGGGGGTTGAGGGGGGTCAGTGGGGTGGGCAGAGACCCCCCAAACCCTCCTGGAGCCCCCAGATCCCCCCTCAACCCCCCCAGATCCCCCCTCACCGGCCTCATCCAGGATGAACCCCCCGTGCCGCGGTTTCTTGGCGGGTCGATCATCATCTTCCTCCTCCTCCTCCTCCTCGTCGTACTCCTCCTCCTCTTCCTCCTCTTCCTCCTCCTCCTCTCCCTCCTCCTCCTCCTTCCCGCTGCCCCCGCGCTGCTCCTCGGCCTGGGGGGGTTTTGGGGGGCTCAGGGGGGAGTCAGGGGACCCCCAAAGCCCCCCAGCCTTCGGCCTCACCTCGCCTTCCTCCCCCTCGCTGCTCCTTGGCCTGGGCGGCTCAGGGGGAGTCAGGAGGGTTTGGGGGGGGGGGTCAGGGGGAGCTCGGGGGGCTCAGGAGAATCCCGAACACCCGGAGCCTTTGGCCTCACCTCGCCCTCCTCGCCCTCCTCCCCCTCGCTGCTGCGCTCGCTCTCGTCCTCCGAGAAGTTGCTGTCGTCGCTGTCCGACATGGTTGGGGGTCCCGGGAGCTCTAGGGGGGCTTCAAAGGGGCTGAGGGGGGGTCCTGGAGCAGCCAAGAGAGTGTTCCGAGGGGAGCTGGGGGTGGCCCTGAGGGGGTCAAGGGGGTGTTCGGGGGGGTCTTGGGGACGGGCTGGGGCGGCTGCGGATGCTTCGAGGGGACCTGGGGGTGTCCCGGGGGGGTCCTGGGGTGGGTCTGGGGTTACCCCGGGGGTGTCCCGGGTTATCCCGGTGGATCCCGGGTGGTCCCACCGCCCCCCTCTCACCCTCAGGCTCCGCTCGCTG
>NW_020917067.1:0-843 GCF_003984885.1 Neopelma chrysocephalum | reverse complement strand
TGGGTTTTCCTGTGCACATGGCAATAGACCACACCGTTCCCTGGGAGTATTTCATGTCTTCCTACGGATGTGACAGCGATGGGAAAGAGAATGATTTTTTCTCTGTGCCTCTGAGTGTCCCTCAACCTGCAGGGGATGTGCTGGTTCCAGCACATCCAGTTCAGGTGTGACAGGCTGTTCTCTGGTCCTCTGAGCAAGCGGAGCAGGAGGAGGGACACAGCAGAGCTCACTTACGGAGACTGCATCTCCATGAAGTGCAAAGCAGGTGGGAGATGCCATGCAACGTCCGAGCTTTCTCTGGGGAAGGTGCTTCTCCCGTGTACTGCATCGCCGTAGCACTGGTGCCACAGCCCCTGACAAAACCCCAGGTGGTCTTTGTCCCCAGCAGAAGTGCTCCTGCTGCCAGCAGGGGTGATCCCCGGGACAGGCCAGGAGACGCGGAACCCGCAGTACTGAGGCCGGAGGGATGTTCTGCCTCTGGTGCCCCTCGACCATTCTCACAAGCGCCTTCCCTGGAGGACAATTCAGGAGTTTCAACGTGCGAAAAGACTAGGGACGTGAGGGAAGAGATGATGGTGGTGAAAGGAGCCCATGGCCTGTCCATCTTGAGCTCCCCGATACCAACGTGCACCACTGTCACCCAGCCCGGCCGCGCCGCCTCCGCGCTGCCGCCGCTCTCGCCTGGCCCCCGCATCCAGCCCGCAGCAGACGAGAGCACGAGCGGCGCCGGCGCCGTGCTCAGCCCCGGGCCGGGATTGTCGGAGAAGGGCAGGGGAGGGAGAGGAAAGCAGGGGAAGGAGAGGAGGCGGCCCGCCCGGAGCCGAGAGGCGGGGCTGCCGGGGG
>NW_020917066.1:0-1212 GCF_003984885.1 Neopelma chrysocephalum | reverse complement strand
TACAGCAAGCTAAAAGACTTTATTATTGAACATGGACACCCCTTAGATAAAAAGTCGGCAAAATCGCTTGCAAAATGGCTAGAAAACCGCGGCGAAGTGGTCTCGGACGATTTAAAAATACAAGACTGGGAAAAAATTGGACACCATATATGGAAACAAAAGGAGAGAGGAGAAAAAAACGCAGCCGAAGCACTAATTGCCTGGAGACTGATTTTGATGGTGCTGCAACACCAAATAACCAGTTTGGATGAAACTCCCCAAGAATCTAAGCAAGAATCCAAAACGTCCAGGTCCAGTTCCCCTGGGGGCGACAAGCACCGGGAGTCCCGGAGTGGCTTAGGCGGGCGGGGGAGCGCGGACGGCGGGAGGGAGGAACGGGGCACGGAATGCCAGCGGTTTTTGCATCATGGCGTCGGCGAGCTGGGCGGGGGTGTGCGCGCGCTCGGGGCCGAGGGGCGCGGGGAGCGAGCGCGGCACCAGGCGCCGCGTGCAGAAACGGCGGGCGAAGATTTCGCGCGCGTCCCGCCGGCCCCGCCCCCCAGCCCCCCTGTGCGAGCCCGGCCGGCACCGCGCCCCCACCGTCCCCCTCCTCCGCCTCCCCCCCACCAAAAAAACCTTCTCGGCCCCCCTCCCCTCCAACCCCCCCCCATCCCCAAAGCATCCATGTACTCCTTTCCAATGCCCCGCTCCCCACGGCAGCACCGCGCCAGGAGCTGGCGCTTTAATCCCTTCAGTACCACCACCCTGTGGATGTACTTGTTCCTCCACACCGGTAGATTGCGCTTGTCCCCCACAAGGCCCACCACTCCCCCATAGCCCACCTATTTCCACCTCCCTGTCTCCACATACATGCCAACATGTTTGTAATCATGGTCCTGGCTTCTCCGGTGCCAGTGCCCAGAGGAGCAGATGGTCTTACATAAAGGAACAAGCGTCAACAGCTGATGATTTGAATTTGGTTAAAGCATTTCCTGTATTTTATCATCCTGACAATCACCCCGTCTGGGAACCCATCCCCCTCCCAGTTCTGAAGGATACAAAACAAGCTATTACTGACTACGGGTTAAACTCACCTTATGTAATAAGAGTACTGAGTTCACTCTTTGCTGCATACACATTCACTCCAAATGACATAAAGGAATTAGTGAGCGCTTTCTTCACTAACATGCAAACAACACTTTTCCTGGAGGAATGGCAAACTCGCATTCGCCA
>NW_020917065.1:0-701 GCF_003984885.1 Neopelma chrysocephalum | reverse complement strand
GTGAGCCCAGACCCCCCCCAGGGCCACCCCCTGCCCCAAAAGGTGAGCCCAGACCCCCCCCAGGGCCACCCCCTGCCCCAAAAGGTGAGTCCAGATCCCCCAGGGCCACCCCCAGACCCCCCCAGGGCCACACCCCCTGCCCCAAGGGGTGAGCCCAAATCCCCTCAGGGCCACCTCCAGACCACCCCAGGGCCCCCTCCTGCCCCAAAAGTTGAGCCCAGACCCCGCCAGGGCTACCCCCTGCCCCAAAAGGTGAGACCAGACCCCCCCCAGGGCCACCCCCAGACCCCCCAGGGCCACCCAAAGCAGGGGGGAGCCCCCCAGGACCCCCCTGAACCTTGAGCAGGGCCGTGGAGACGCGTTTGGCCACGGGGACGGGCCCCGAGCTGGGCCGGAAGATGTAGGCGCCCGAGGCCTGGGTGCTCAGGGCATCCCCGGCACTGGCAGCGTACCTGGGGGGCAAAGGGGGGTCAGCAGGGACCCCTCCAGTGAGGGGAACCCCCTCAAAGCTCAGCAGGGACCCCCCCAGTGAGGGAAACCTCAGCAGGGACCCCCCCAGTGAGGGAAACCCCCCCAAAGCTCAGCAGGGACCCCCCCAGTGAGGGAAACCCTCCCCTCCTCCTCAGGGACCCCTCAGTGAGGGAAACCCCCCCAAAACTCAGCAGGGACCCCCCCAGCAAGGGAAACCCTCCCCTCCTCAG
>NW_020917064.1:0-617 GCF_003984885.1 Neopelma chrysocephalum | reverse complement strand
AAATCCCGACAAAATCCCCCTAAATCCCAACAACCTCCCCCCCCCCAAATCCCTCCAGGAGCCCCCCAGAATCCTCCCAGGGCCCCCTAGAAGTCCCTCTGGGGGTGCCCCTCAACATCCAGGACACCCCCAACCCCCCCCCGGGACCCCCAAAGTCCTGGGAACCCCCCCAAAAGTCTCCCCAATATCACAACCCTTTCTGCCTTTTTTATATGTTGACTTTGCCTATGCATCGTCTTGGGGATTTTGGGGGGGATTTTGGGGAGTCCTGGGTGGTCTTGGAGGGGTTTTGGGGGGTCCTAGAAGGATTTTGAGGGATCCCGGAGGGACTTTGGGGGGGTCCTGGATGTTGAGGGGCACCCCCAGAGGGACTTCTAGGGGGCCCTGGGAGGATTCTGGGGGGCTCCTGGAGGGATTTGGGGGGAGGTTGTTGGGATTTAGGGGGATTTTGTCGGGATTTTGGGGCTCCCATTCCCGCTCCTCCTCCCCCCCTCGCATCGCGCTGGCCACGCCCCCGATGAACCAGGCAATGGGAGAGACGGCCACCGCGTGGCCCCGCCCCTCGCCGGAGGTTCCACCAATCAGGGGCCGCGTTAGTCTTTTCCGCCCTGCCGTGA
>NW_020917063.1:0-421 GCF_003984885.1 Neopelma chrysocephalum | reverse complement strand
TCTCACTGCAGCCGTCACAGTGCTGTGCTTTGCATTGGGAGCTAGCAGGGGCTTAATCACACCAGTGCTTTGGCAACTGCTGAGCAGGGCTGGCACAGCATCCGCATTGTCAGCTTCCTCCCTTGAACTGGGGGCAAAATCATGGGTGGGGATACAGACAGGCCAGTTGAACCAAATTGACCAAAGGGATATTGCAGAATATATGGCGTCAGCTCAGCTACTTTTTTTTTTTTTTTTTTTTTTTTTTTTTTTTTTTTTTTTTTTTTTACAATACTTGCCTTCTGAGTGACCTCTCTGTGTGGTGAAGCCCTGCTTCCCGTGAAGTGGCCAGGCATCGCTGCTGATGGGAAGTAGAGAATAAATCTTTTTATTTCCCCCCTTACTTATGCATACACAAACTTTGGCTTTTGCTTTAGTAAAG
>NW_020917062.1:0-1227 GCF_003984885.1 Neopelma chrysocephalum | reverse complement strand
GGGGGGGATTTGGGGGCCGGGGGTGGTGAGGGGAGATATTGGGGGGCCTGGGGAGGGGGTTGGGGGTGACCTGAGGGGTTTCTGGGCCCCATTTCCCCTCCCAGTGCTCCCAGTCTTCCCAGTTGCAGGATGTCCCTGTCTGGGGGTCCCTGGGTCCTGCTTCTCTCTCCCAGTGCTCCCAGTGCCCCAGTTTGAGGATGTCCCTGACTGGGGGGTCTCTACTCTCTCCCAGTGCTCCCAGTTGCCCTCCCAGTGCTCCCAGTCCCCCCAGTTTGAGGATGTCCCTAACTGGGGGGGTCTCTGGGTGGTCTCTGCTCTCTCCCAGTGCTCCCAGTCCCCCCAGTTGCAGGATGTCTCTGGCTGACAAGCTCCTGGCAGACCTGGAGGAGGCGGCCGAGGAGGAGGCCGAAGGCTCCGAAGGGGGGAGGAGCCGCCCATCGAGGACCTGCGGGAGGAGCTGAAGCCACCTGAGGGTTCCGAGTCCGTCCGGAGCATCGCCAAGTTATGGGGCAACAGAGCGGTCAGAGAGACCCCAAACACCCCAAACTCACCCCAAAAACAGCCCTGGAACCAGCCCCAAAAACCAGCCCCCAAAATACCCCAAAACCACCCCCAAAATACCCCAAAACCACCCTGAGCTGCCCAAGGGCTCCGAGTGTGTGAGGAGCATCGCCAAGTTATGGGGCAGCAGAGTGGTCAGAGAGATCCCAAACACCCCAAACTCACCCCAAAAACAGCCCTGGAAACAGCCCCAAAAAACAGCCCTTAAAACACCTCTAAAAGACCCCAAACCCCACCTCAGAAATATTTGAAAAGCCACCCCAAAACCATCCCAAAGCCTACCCCAAAATCACTTCAAAAGCCACCCCCAAGAACATCACAAAACACCCCCAAAACTCACCTCAAAAACATCCCAAACTGACCCCAAAAAACCCCAAAACATCCCCAAAAGTAACCTCAAAACCCATCCCAAAATCACCCCTAAAACCAGCCCAAAAACCTACCCCAAAACGTCCCAAACCCACCCCAAAAACGTCCCAAACCCATCCCAAAAACATCCCAAACCCCACCTCAGAAACACTGAAAATGCCACCCTAAACCCACTCCAAAACTCTTCCAAACCCCCACCCCCAAAATCACCCTAAATCCCCCCAAAACTCCCCCCAACCCCACCCAAACCACCCTGGGGTAGGGGAGGGTTCAGTGGTATTTAGGGGGTCCCAGGGT
>NW_020917061.1:0-1257 GCF_003984885.1 Neopelma chrysocephalum | reverse complement strand
TAGACATTGAAAAAGGATAAAATAACACTGAAATCCACACTATTTTAGAAGTAATTTTTATTTTATGTCCCCCCAAATTCCTTAAAATGATCATCTCACTCCATGAGGATCAGCGCAGCCAAGTCAGATACGGCAACGCACTTTCTGAGCCCTTTCTAATAACTAATGGTGTGAAACAAGGCTGCGTTCTTGCACCAACCCTATTCACAGTCTTTCTCAGCATGATGCTCCAAAGGGCCACGGCAGACCTCGGTGATCAGGACGGTCTCTACATTCGATATCATACTGATGGAAGCCTCTTCAACCTAAGGCGACTGAAGGCCCACACCCAAGACCTTAAACCATCTTGTCCGGGAGCTGCTTTACGCTGATGACGCCGCCCTTGTCACCCACACAGAAGCAGCTCTGCAGCGTTTAACATCCTGCTTTGCAGACGCTGCTGAGCTCTTTGGGCTGGAAGTCAGCTTAAAGAAGACAGAAGTTCTCCATCAACCTGCACCTCAGGAAGTCCCCCATCATCCCCACATCACCATTGGCCAATCAGAACTCAAATCAGTCCAGCAGTTTAATTACCTAGGTAGCTTCATCTCCTCGGATGGTAAGATTGACAGAGAGATAGACAACAGGTTAGCAAAGGCATATAGTGCCTTCGGAAAGCTTCATAAAAGAGTTTGGCGAAATAAACACTTGAAGAAAAGTACCAAGATCAGTGTTTACAGAGCCATAGTGCTGTCTACTCTCTTATACGGATCTGAATCATGGGTCATCTACCGCCACCACCTGCGACTCCTAGAACGCTTCCATCAACACTGTGTCCGTACAATCCTAAACATCCACTGGTCAGATTGTGTGACCAATACATCTGTTCTAGAACAAGCAGCAGTCACAAGTATTGAGGCCATGCTACTGAGAACACAGCTGCGTTGGGCAGGGCACATCTCCAGGATGAAGGACCAACCACCGCCTCCCTAAGATCCTGCTTTATGGTGAACTTGCCACCAGCTACCACATGAGAGGAGCCCCAAAGCGAAGATACAAGGACTCCCTGAAACAACATCTCAGCCTTGGCCATATTGATCAGTATAACTGGTCTGCTCTGGCCTCCAATCGGGAGGCCTGGAGACACACCATCTATAATGCTGCTGATGTTTTGAGAAAGCACACAGGACCACTCTTGAGGAGAAAAGACAACGCAGAAAGAATCGTGCCCTGCAGAATATACCACCTAAGGAGTCTTTCTGCTGTGCCTTTTGCAAC
>NW_020917060.1:0-1658 GCF_003984885.1 Neopelma chrysocephalum | reverse complement strand
TCAGAGAAGAGGTGATAGAGGTGTTCTCCAAGTGATCTTGATGCTGAGTGTCTCCTCAGGAGATCCACACTGACCCTGTAAGAGCAACCCTGCTCCTCACCCCCCAACCTCACCAGTTCTGACATGGCCCATCTTGGACTGACAGCTGATGCAACTCCAAACACACTGTGGGACTCATTAAAACACTGAAAAACAAATTATTTCCCTTCCTTTAATTGTCTTCAAGTCTTCAAGACTTCTACAGCTAATTGAAGTTGTTTTGTAGTTTAGCTAAGCAGGAAGATTTTAAAGTGTAAGTCACGAAAAATATACATTTTTTGATGAAAAGGAATGATTTACACTGAGCCTTGGGATGCAAGAGGGTCAGAGTGCAAAGGATTTGGATCCAAAGACAAGGGGGCAAAAGACATTAGTAGGACTTAATCATTGACCAATCAAACAGTTATCAAGTGATTCAATAGCATTTGCTACAATTTTAACAGTGACTGAATTAGAGATTCACAATAACAACATTCACACCACAGTCAATTCACACCCACACCCAGGCAGAGATGTGTGGACACATCAAGAGCTGAGTGTGGAAAGGCCCTTCTCCAAAATTCTCCTTGTTGTCAGGGAAACACTCCCACAAATCCCTTTGTGTTTCCCAACAGACAAGGTTCCATGAGGCCCTGCAGTGTCACAATGGCCCCTTTATTCCCTGAGTTTCCACAGGGTCACAATGACCCCTTGATGCCGTGAGTTTCTGTGCTTTCCATGTTGCCTTCAGTTCATTGTGAACCTGCATTGTCTCAATGGGTCCTTTACTCTGAGAGGTTTGGCAGTGTCACAATGGTCCCTTCAGCTGCATAAGGCCCTGCAGTGTCACAATGGCCCTTTGATTCCATGGGATTCATTCCATCAGTTTCCACGGTGTCACAGTGGCCCCTTGACTCCATATGGCCCTGCAGGGTCACGATGTCCCTTTGATTCCAGGAGATTCCTCAGGATGACACCTGGGAGGTCACCATGGAGCCCCTGGGACATCCCGTGACCTCACATCTCTTTAGGAGCCCTGAGAGCTTCAACAGGGGGAAGTGCCGGATTCTGCCCTGGGATGGGGCAACCCCGGATGGACGGACAGACTGGGAAGGAGAGGCTGGAAAGCAGTGCCGGGAAAGGGCCCTGGGGGTGCTGGTGGGTGGCCAGTTGGCCCTGAGTCAGCAGTGCCCTGGCAGCCAGGAGGGCCAAGCCTGTCCTGGGGGCATCAGGCCCAGCATGGCCGGCCGGGCCAGGGAGGGGATTGTCCTGCTCTGCTCTGCCCTGGGGCGGCCTCACCTGCACCATTGGGGCAGTTTGGGGGGACATAATGGAAGGGAGAGATTGAGCCATTAGAGAGTGTCCAAAGGAGGGCAACGAGGACAGGGAAGGGCCTTGGGGGGAAGGTGTGTGAGGACACTGAGGGCACTTGGTGTGTTCAGCTGGAGAAGAGGAGACTGAGGGGAGACCTCACTGCAGGTCCAACTTTGTGGGAAGGGGCAGAGGAGGGGCAGGCCCTGAGCTCTGCTCTGGGGGGACCAGGGACAGGACTGAGGGCACTGACCAGGCTCCCCAGGGCAGTGGGCACAGCACCAAGGCTGACAGAGTTAAATAAGCTTTTGGATAGTACTCTCAGGCTC
>NW_020917059.1:0-802 GCF_003984885.1 Neopelma chrysocephalum | reverse complement strand
TAATGAAAAAAAAGATAAAAAAATAAAATAATAAAAAATAATAAAATAAAAAAAAATAAAATTAAAAATAATGAAAAAATTTAAAAAATAATAAAAATAAAAAATAAACAAAATAAAAATTAAAATAAAATCAAATAAAAAATAAAATAAGAAATAAAATAAAATAATGAAACAAATTAAAAAATAAAATAAAAGAAAAAATAAAATAAAATAAAGTTTAAAAATAAAAAAAAGAAAAAAAATGAAATAATAAAAGAAAAAAATAAAGTAAAAAACATAGAAATAAAAAAATTTTAAAAATAAAATAAAAATTAAAAAATCAAATAATAAATAATATCAAATAAAACAAATAAAAAAATAATGAAACAAAATATAAAAAATAAAATAAAATAATAAAATAAAAAAAGAAATAAAAAATTTTAAAAAATAACAAATTCAAATGAAATAAAAAAATAAAATAATAAAAAATAAAAAAATAAAAAATAATATCAAATAAAATTAAAAAAATACAGTAAACAAAAAATTCAAATAAAAAAATAATATAAAAACTAATAAAACCAAAATAATATTATAAAATTAAAAAAAAATAATAAAAAGACAAAAAAATTTTAAAAATCAAATAAAACAATAAATAAATAAAAAATAGAACAAAAAATTAAAATAAAATAATAAAAATGATATAAAAAAATGAAATTAAAGAATAAAATGAAATAAAAGAAAACAATGAAATAAAAAAGAAAATCAAAAAAATATTGCAATTGTTATAAAAAATAAATCAAAATAAAAAATTAAATTAAATGAA
>NW_020917058.1:0-418 GCF_003984885.1 Neopelma chrysocephalum | reverse complement strand
CCAAGACGGGACGATGGAGCCACCCCAAACCCGTCTGCGAGCGTGAGTCCCACCGGGGGGGCTCGGGGAGGGGGATTTGGGGGGATTGGGGGTGTCCGGGGGGGCTTTGGGGGCCTTTGGAGGTCTCTGGGGTTGGGTTTGGGTTCCTGGGGGGTTCCAGGGGGGGCTGGGGGGAGGGGGGGGAGGGGTCAGGGTGGGGGGAGGGGACAGACTCACCTGAGGGGGAGCGACGAACTGGGGGGAGGGGGGATAAACTGAGTCACAAAGGGACCCCCAAAAATCACAGGGACTCCCCCCAAATCACAGGAACCTCCCCAGGGACCCCCCAAACCCACAGGGACCCCCCCAAAACCCCAGGGACCTCCGTGGGGGCTGAAATCCCACCCTGGGGACCCCCCCAAACCCAAGCCCCCCCCCC
>NW_020917057.1:0-728 GCF_003984885.1 Neopelma chrysocephalum | reverse complement strand
CACACACACACACATCACACACACCCATCACACTCTCGGTCCCCCCGGTGCCGGTTCCGCCCGCGCGGGGCCCGCCGGGAGCGGGGCAGTGCCCGCGCAGCCGCCGCTCGCCCAGCACCGCCCCGTCCGTCCTCCCCCCCGTCCTCCTCCTCCTCCTCCTCCTCCCTCCTCTCCTTCCCCTCCCTCTCCCTCTCCCTCCCCAGCGCGGTCCGATGGTGCCGAGGCGCGATGAGCCGCCCGTCCTCCGCCGGCCCCGGCCCTAGCAAACCCTGCGGGAAGCAGCAGCAGCAGCAGCAGCAGCAGCAGCAGCATCACTCTCCATCCCCCGCCGCCGTCCTGCCGGGGCCCGGCGGGGCTTCTCCGCCGCCTCCCCCTCCTCCTCCTCCTCCTCCTCCTCTTCCTCCCCCCCAGCAGCAGCAGCAGCAGCAGCAGCAGCAGCAGCAGCAGCAGCAGCAGGAGCTGACCTCGCTCTTCGAGTGCCCCATCTGCTTCGACTATGTCCTGCCGCCCATCCTGCAGTGCCAGGCCGGGCACCTCGTGTGCAAGCAATGCCGGCAGCAGCTGAGCCTCTGCCCCACCTGCCGGGGCTCCCTCACCCCCAACATCAGGAACCTGGCCATGGAGAAGGTGGCCTCGGCCGTCCTCTTCCCGTGCAAGGTAAGGGATGAAAGGGGCTGGGCAGGGGGACGGGGATGGGGGGGTGGTCCGGGCGGCCCTACCGGGCCGCC
>NW_020917056.1:0-745 GCF_003984885.1 Neopelma chrysocephalum | reverse complement strand
TTGGGTTTGGGTTCCCGGGGGGAGGCGTCCTTGGGTTTGGGGGCGTCCCCAGGGTGGGATTTCAGCCCCCACGGAGGTCCCTGGGGTTTTGGGGAGTCCCTGTGGGTTTGGGGGGTCCCTGTGATTTGGGGGGGGGTCCCTGGGGGGTCCCTGTGATTTTTGGGGGCTCCCTTTGTGACTCAGTTTATCCCCCTCCCCCCCAGTTCGTCGCTCCGCCTCAGGTGAGTCTGTCCCCTCCCCCCCCCCCCCCCGGGCCCCCCCCCAAAATCTGCCCTGGAGGGTGGAGACCCCCAGAGACCCCCCCCCAACCCCCCTTTGGCACCCCTGGGACACCCCAAACTCTGCCCTGGGGGGTTGAGACCCCCAGAGACTCCCAGAGACCCCTCCCCTCTCGCTCCTCCTCCTCCTTCTCCCTCCTTCTGTCCTTCCTCGCTCCCTCTCCCTCCTCCTCCTCCTCCCCGGCCCCCCCCCCTCCCTCCTCCTTCCCCTCCCCTCTCCCCCTCCCCCTCCCGGCTCCTCCCCCTCCCTCCCTCTCCCCTCCCCCTCCCATCCTTTCCTCCCCCATCCCTGTTTTTTCCCTCTCTCCCGAATTCCCGATTCCGTCCCCGCCGGATTTTCTCCGCCCCAAATCCCTCCGGCTCCTCCGGCTTCTCCATCTTCCCTCTCCCCTCATCCCTCTCTTCTCCATCCCTCTCATCCCTCTCTTTTCCATCCCTCTCATCCCCCATTTCCCCTCTTTTTCCAT
>NW_020917055.1:0-894 GCF_003984885.1 Neopelma chrysocephalum | reverse complement strand
CCCCCCATGTCCCCCCATGTCCGTTTGTCCCCCTTCATGTCCCCCCCATGTCCCCCCTGTGTCCCCCTGTGACCCCCCATGTCCGTGTGTCCCCCCCGTGTCCGTTTGTCTCCCCCCGTTTGTCCCCAAAATTTCCGGGCGCTTCCCCCAAATCTTATTTATTTTTTTTGGGGGGGGTTTCTCACCACCACCCCCCCCTCGGTGCACGATTTATTTATTATGTGGGGGGGTGTTAAACACATCGGGGGGGGGGGAAATCCCATCCCCCCCTATTTTTGGGGACCCCCCCCGTTCCCACGCGTGGGGGGGGGGTCACGGGGGGGCCGCGGGCCCCTCTTGTTGTGGGGGGGGTCTCTGCAGGAGCTGCTGCTTCGGGAGCCCCTTGAGCTGCTCCAGGAGCTCCTGGATGAATCCCTGCGGGAATTCCCCCTAATTAACCCCCCCCTCATTAATTCCACCCCCCCCCGAGCCGCTGCCGGAGATAAAGGGGGGGGAAAGGGCCCCCCCCGGAAACGCCGGAGCCGAATAGTTTTGCCTTTTAAAGGCTTTTTGGAGCCGCCGGAGCTGGGAAAGGACCCGGGGGGGGTTGGAGCGTCCCCCCCCACTCGTGTCCCCCCCCCCCCCACCCGGCCCCCCCCCCCCAATTCCCCCCCCCCCCCCAAATACCTGCGTGTCAGCAGCGCAGGAGCTCAGGATTCCCTGGATTGGGGGGGGGAAATTAAGGTGAGGGGGGGGTGTCACGAGGGGTCCCCCCCCCCCAAAACCCACGGGGGGTCCCCCCCTTTCCCAAAAAAAAACCCCACCTGGAGCTTCTGGGCTCGTTCCTGGTCCGTCTCCAGCTCCAGGAGTTCGTCGATGTTCAGCTCGTCCGGCATCTCCCCCTCCTGGGGGGGG
>NW_020917054.1:0-1030 GCF_003984885.1 Neopelma chrysocephalum | reverse complement strand
ATGGGGCAGCCCCTCAACTCCCTGTGGGGCAGCCCCACAACCCCAGCCATGCACAGTCTATAGGGCAGCCCCCAACCCCTGTGGGGCAGCCCCACAACCCTGCACAGTCTATAGGGCAGCCCCCCAACCCCAGCCATGCACAGTCTATAGGGCAGCCCCCCAACCCCCTGTGGGGCAGCCCAGCCCTAGGTACGCACACCCCGTGGGGCAGCCCCCCAACCCCTCCATGGGGCAGCCCCCCAACCCCTCTATAGGGCAGCCCCCCCACTCCAGCTCTGCCCCCTCTATAGGGCAGCCCCCCAGCCCCCCCTTCGGGCAGCCCCCCCTCTAGACACGCACAGTCTGTGGGGCAGCCCCCCAGTCCTGCTGTGGGGCAGGCTCCCAACCCTCCTAGAGACGCACAGTCTGTGGGGCAGCCCCCCAAATCCAGCTATGTCCCCTCTATGGGGCAGCCCCCAAATCTGCCCATGGGGCAGCCCCCAACCCTTCCATGGGGCAGCCTCCCCCCAACTCCAGCTATGCACCCCCCGTGGGGCAGCCCCCAAATCCCCCTGTGGGGCAGCCCCCCAACCCTTCCATAGGGCAGCCCCCCAACTCCAGCTACGTCCCCTCTATGGGGCAGCCCCCAAATCCTCCTATGGGGCAGCCCCTCAACTCCAGCTACGTCCCCCCATGGGGCAGCCCCCAAATCCTCCTATGGGGCAGCCCCCCACAACTCCAGCTGTGTCCCTTCTATGGGGCAGCCCCTAAATCCCCCCGTGGGGCAGCCCCCAAACCTCCCCATGGGGCAGGCCCCCAATTCCAGCTATGTACCTTCTATGGGGCAGCCCCCAAATCCCCCCATGGGGCAGCCCCCCAACTCCAGCTGTGTCCCCTCTATGGGGCAGCCCCCAAACCTCCCCATGGGGCAGCCCCCAAATCCCCCCATGGGGCAGCCCCAAATCCCCCTATGGGGCAGCCCCCCAAATCCCCCCATGGGGCAGCCCCCCAACTCCAGCTATGCACCCCCCGTGGGGCAGCCCCCCCCCCC
>NW_020917053.1:0-682 GCF_003984885.1 Neopelma chrysocephalum | reverse complement strand
GTCCCTGCAGGTGGGTGGTGGCCCTGGGAGGGTCCCTGCAGGTCCCCCCACACCCCCATATCTCTGTGGGTGGGTGGTGGCCTTGAGGGGGTCCCTGCAGGTCCCCCCACACCCCCAATGTCCCTGTGGGTGGGTGGTGGCCCTGGGAGGGTCCCTGCAGGTCCCCCCACCCCCCCTCTTGTCCCCGCAGGCGGGGGCACGTCCGGCCGGAGAGCGGAGGCAGCGGCAGAGGCCGGATTTGGACTGTACCCTCCTGTAGCCCCCCCCCGGGGGGGGGTCCCCACACCCACAGCCCCCCAACTCCCACTCTGTGTCCTCCAGGGAGATCCCACGGGGGTCCCTGGGGGGCTGCAGAGGAGACACAGACACAGGAGGGGTGACGGTCCAAGCCCAGCGCTGGGACCACCCCCATCCTTCCAGTGGCCTTATTAACACTCGGGTCCCACTCAGGGGGTCCCATCAGGGGGGTCCCATACCTCAGTCCATGCTCCAGGACACGTGTCTGGGGGGAGGGAAACCTGCACCCCCCTGTTCCAAACGTTGCCTTAGCCCTTGGCGAGTAAAGGACTTGTCCCCCTGCGCGCGGGTCTGGCTCTGACACCCCCGGGGGGCTTTGGGGTGATGGGACCCCCCGCACCCCTCAGACACGGGGGTCGGGGGGGGCTCTGCGGGGGTCTGGGGG
>NW_020917052.1:0-321 GCF_003984885.1 Neopelma chrysocephalum | reverse complement strand
ACAGGGGGAAATTTGGGGAGTCCAGGAAAAGGTTGAGCCCCTGGGAACAGTCTGGGACCGGGCACGAAGGAAATTTGGGGTGTCCAGGAAGAGGTTGGAACCCCTGGGAAGAGCCTGGGGTGGGGTGGGAGGGAGATTTGGGGTGTCCAGGAAGAGGTTGAACATCCCAAGGAAGAGGCTGGAGCAAAGTGGGAGATTTGGGGTGTCCAGGAAGGGGTTGGAACCCCCCCCAGGAAGGGGCCTGGAGCCAGGGAGGGGAAACTTTGGGGTGCCCAGGAAGAGGTTGATCCACTTGGGAAGAGTGTGGGATGAGGGATGGAG
>NW_020917051.1:0-902 GCF_003984885.1 Neopelma chrysocephalum | reverse complement strand
CACAGAGCCGCCTCCGGCCCCGCGATTGGCCCCGCTATTTCCTGACCACCAATGGCAGCACGATCTGCTCGTGACGTCACCGGTCGCTGAGCAGATCCTGGTCTCGCAGTTTGGGAGACGGAAGTGACCGAGGGAGCGCGGGGGGGGCGGGGACGGGGGAATTCCTGGGAATTCACCTGGATCCCCTTTGGAACCCCTCCTGGCACCCCCTGAGCCTCCCTGCGACCCTCCTCGGCCACGTATTGCGGGACCCCCGGGCCGGGCTGTGCTGAACTCCCGGGCCCTGCGCTTAAACTCGGCCTTAAACCCGCTGGTCTGGGGCCGAAGCGGGGGAAGCGCCGGGATCTGCGGATCCCGCGGGGCGGGGGGCGATCTCCCTGTGCCAGTGCCCTCCCCGGGCAGCCCCCACTGCCCCCCGCAGACCCTCCTCATCCCTCCTGGATGCTGCGTTCCAGAGCTTCCCAGGGACAGCTCCGGCGTGTCCCGCCCGAACTCCTCCCAGAGCAGCTCCTGGGCCGTTCCTTGGGAGACAATGAGGGGGAAAAGCTCCAGTTTTGGCTGCGTGTGCGGGTCCCCACCCCCGGCGGAGCAGGACTGGCCGCTGGGACTCCGACCCCTGATCCTGAATGTCCTTCTCTGTCTTTCTCGTCTCCCTTTCCTCGGGGTGATCCTAAATGCCAGAGGGGCTGGAGAACCCCTTTCCCAGTCATGGGTTTTCCAGGGAGGTGGGGGCAGGGGTATCCCAGTGTCCAGGAATGAGGGTTCAGAGGGGTCCCGGGGTCAAGGAACGGGGGGGGCGGGGGGCTGGGAGAGGTGGGATGGCTGGGAAAGGGGTTGCAGGAGGTCCCAGAGCCGGATAAGGGGGTGCAGGGGGGTCCTGGAGCTGGGGAAGGAGATGCAGG
>NW_020917050.1:0-355 GCF_003984885.1 Neopelma chrysocephalum | reverse complement strand
GACTCCTTCTCTATCCTTGCTCTTTCCTTCAACCTCTCTCCCTCTGTCTTCTCATCCACCTACTGCCACCACAGGATATAACTCGGCTGTCTCTCTACAGTGACACACTTCTCCGTTCCTAAAGAAAATGAGACGATCCTTTCAATGATCCCCTAGACTTATCCAACTCTCACCTCACTAACTTTAATAACTCGTCCCATTCGACCTCCAGGCTGCCTCTGACATGACTTCCAGTTTTCCCCTGGCTGGCAACACATTCAGAGCTCCCTGTTTGCAGGATCAGCATTGTGCGTTCTCAGGGAGTGAGGAACTCCGGGATAGAGAAGCTTTCAGAATTAACAGAATTGACGGTGAT
>NW_020917049.1:0-628 GCF_003984885.1 Neopelma chrysocephalum | reverse complement strand
CCTCCTGCCCCCCAAAACCTTCATCCCATTGACCTCATCCTCCTCCTGCCTCTTGGAGCCTTCCTCCTTGCCCTCCTCCTGCCCCCCAGAGCCTTCATCCCACCGTCCTCATCCTCCTCCCGCCCCCCAGAACGTTCCTCTTCCTCCTCCTCGTGATCTTCCTGCACCTGAGCACATTCCTCCTGCTCTCATTCCCAGCCTCAGAGCCTTCCTCATCATCATCCTCAGCAGAGCCTTTCCTGTGCCTTCCTCCTCATTCCTCTCATTTTCCTCAGAGCTTTTTCCCCTGTTTTGGGCCCTTCTGGGACAGAGTTGGGGGGGGGGGTGGGGGGGGGGGAAGGGGGGCCCCTGGGGGGCCGGGGGGGGGGCGGGGGGGGGGGGGGGGGGCGGGGGGGGCGGGTGGAGGGCTGGGGTCGGGGTGGGGGTGCGCCGGGGGGGGTCCCGGGTAAGTTGGGGTGACCCTGACCCCCCCCATCTCTCCCCCAGCCCAGAGACGAGACTTCAACCGACAGCAGCGGTTCTACAAGGTACCCCTGACCCCCCCTGGGCCCCTCAGGCCCCTCTGAACCCCCTCAGAGGGAGTTGGGGGGATGTTGTGCCCCCTGGGTGTCCCCCTGGATCCCTCAGG
>NW_020917048.1:0-376 GCF_003984885.1 Neopelma chrysocephalum | reverse complement strand
AGCTCTTGCAGCCCAGGGAGTACCCAGGGTGGCCGAACAAATCAACTCGAGAGCCAAGTTTGCAGGCTTTCTTGGCTGTGGAGAAGGGCTCTTGTTTGCATCTTCCAGCCCTGGGCTCCACCCGAGAGACCCACTACTGAAACAGGGTACAGATAAAGATTCCTCCCAGACCAAACGGACCAGGACAGAAAGCTCTTGCTGACCAAGGAGTGTCCAGGATGGACCACCAATTTACCACAAGATCAAAAGGTTGCAGGCTTTCTTGGTTGGGGAGAAGGGCTCTTGTTTGCTGTTTTCCGGCCTGGACCTGTCCCAGTTCCAAAATTGGATATGGATGAAGATTCCTCCCAGAACAAAAGGGCCAGGACAGAAAGCT
>NW_020917047.1:0-490 GCF_003984885.1 Neopelma chrysocephalum | reverse complement strand
ATGGAATCTTCTGACAGCCACAGAGAGTCCCTGCCCAACGAATTCTGGACTGCACATGTATAGCATCGTATATGTTTATTTAGTGTTGCAGGTTACTTCTTAGGTGTAGTTATTGTGTTTTCCAAGTAGAATAGGAAAAGTCCGACCGCCATTTATGTTGTCATTTGTACCACCTATACTTGTATAGTTGTAGTCGTATCGGTCCGTATCTGAACTTCACGGCGTCGCGTTCCGCGTGTCAGATACGAATTGTACATGTTTGCGCCTTTGTTTGTAGTGCTTTTCATGTTGTGTTACTTGTATTGCCATGTAATGTTCTGTCTTGTATACTTCTATATTTGCAATTGTATTGCTCTGTATGTGAATGTCATAGTGTTGTATTGCTGTGTGTCAGTTAGGAATTGTATAGCTTTGTACCTTACTTTGTTTTGCTTTCTATGTTCTGTCATTGATACTGCCTTGCCGATGTTCAGGGTTGGCTTGCGACTTA
>NW_020917046.1:0-624 GCF_003984885.1 Neopelma chrysocephalum | reverse complement strand
ACCCCATTTTTCCCTGTTTTTTTCCCCGGAATCTGGTCGGGATCAAAGCCCTGAAGTGGCCCCGGTTCCACATCCCTGTGCTGGGGATGAATCCCGGGGGTGTTTCCCAGGGCAGATCCCAGTGGATCTCAGTTTTCCTTTCATTCCCAAGTCTCCCTGACCCCATTTTTCCCATTTTTCCTGGAATCCGGTCAGGATCGAGGCCCTGAAGTGGCCCCAGTTCCATATCTGGATGCTGGGGATGAATCCCGGTGGATCCCAGGGGGTTTCCCAGGGGTGATCCTAGTGGATCCCGGTGGATCCTGGTCCCTCTGCCATTCCCAGGGAATTCCTGACTGTGTTTTTCCCATTTTTCCCTGTTTTTCCCCCAGAATCCGGTCAGGATCGAGGCCCTGAAGTGGCCCCGGATCCACATCCCTGTGCTGGGGATGAATCCCAGGGGGGATCCTGGTGGATCCCAATTCCCCCCTCGTTCCCAAGGCCTCCCACCTCCATTCCCAGAGATCCTCCATGTTTCCCAAGTCTCCCTGACCGTGTTTTTCCCATTTTTCCCTGTTTTTTTTCCCAGAATTCGGTCGGGATTGAGGCCATGAATTGGCCCCGGTTCCGTGTCCAGACGCTGGG
>NW_020917045.1:0-888 GCF_003984885.1 Neopelma chrysocephalum | reverse complement strand
CCAGATCCCCTTCCCTGTTGAGCCTGAGCAGTCTGGAACTCTCCCAACCCTCCTTGCTGCCCTGTTTGCAGACTGCTTCCATGTCTGCCTTTGCCAAGGCCCCAGGAAGCTCTGGGATGGCTCTGGCCTTTCCAAGGGTTTGGGAGAGTTCCAGACTGCTCAGGCTCAACAGGGAAGGGGATCTGGCAAGTCTTCCTGCATCCATTCCCAGGCATGGGAAGGACAAGGCAGGGATTGCAGAACCCATGTGGGAGGGAATAGAAGGGGATGTTGTGTGCCCAGACTTTATCAAGGCCCTTGACATGGTCTCCTGTGGTCTCCTTATGGCCAGAATGGACTGAAGAATTAGAAGATGTGGTGGGTGGGAAGTTGGCTGAATGAAGTGTCGAATTAATCCGTGGTACAAAGTTCTCTTGGCAGCAACTTCCTGATGAAATCCCTCAGGGACCAGCTCTTGAACACCACTATAGAAGATCTTTATCATCTCTCTGTAAAATGTGACAAAATGGATTTTCAAGTCCTTTGTGGATGATGCCAAATTTCAGGGAGCCCTTGAGTAACCTGTCCTGGTTTAAAGACACATATTGGGGTGGGAACCCCAATCAAATGAACTCACTCCTCTTTTATTCCCCATCAGTACAAGGAGACAAAATACAAGGAGGTATAAGTGAAAAAAATAGCAGCTTACTGATGAGAAATATAGCAGCAAAAACAACAATATCAACAGAAGAGTTCAAAGTAACATCAGAGAGAGAAATTGCCTCCCCTCTCCCCCCTGCACCAACTCCCTTTTGTAAACAGATAAAACCAGGGATCAACACGTGCCTCCCTTCCCCCTTTTCCCCCTGAATGAACAAAGAACAAAAAACAAAACCACGGGAAAGAGGG
>NW_020917044.1:0-1236 GCF_003984885.1 Neopelma chrysocephalum | reverse complement strand
CTGGCGCCTTCGGTCTGGAAGGAATCCTCGACCGTATGCAATTTTAGCCCCCGACTGGCAGGCGCGCCGTCCAGCAAAAGACGGCCCTTTTTTCCCAGAAGGAGGGGCCTCACACTCCGGCTCTCGCCTGCTATTTGTGCGCTGCGATCGGCTCTACGCGCGCTACCGGGGTTCCCGGTCCTGGCGCCTTCGGTCTGGAAGGAATCCTTGACCGTATGCAATTTTAGCCCCCGGTCGGCGGGCGCACTGGCACACGAACGACAGCCCTTTTTTGTCCAGGAGGGACCTGACCCTCCGGCTCTTACCTGCTATTTGTGCTCCGCGATCGTCTCTACGCGTACAGCCGCGGTCCCGGTCCTGGTGCCTTCGGTCTGGAAGGAATCCTCGACCGTATGCAATTTTAGCCCCCGACTGGCAGGCGCGCCGGCCAGCAAAAGACGGCCCTTTTTACACAGAAGGAGGGGCCTGACCCTCCGGCTCTGGCCTGCTTTTTCTGCGCCGCGATCGGCTCTATGCGCGCAGCCGGGGCTCCCGGTCCTGACGCCTTCGGTCTGGAAGGAATCCTCGACGGTATGAAATTTTAGCCCCCGGTCGGCCGGCGCACCGGCCCACGACTGACGGCCCTTTTTGCCCAGAAGGAGGGGCCTGACCCTCCGGCTCTCGCCTGCTATTTGTGCGCCACGATCGGCTCTTCGCGTGCAGCCGGGGCTCCCGGTCCTGGCGCCTTCGGTCTGGAAGGAAAACTCGACCGTATGCAATTTTAGCCGCCGGTCGGCAGAAGCACCGGCACACGAACGGCAGCCCTTTTTGCCCAGAAGGAGGGGCCTGACCCTCCGGCTCTCGCCTGCTATTTGTGCGCTGCTATCAGCTCTACGCGCGCAGCCGGGGCTCCCGGTCTGGTGCCTTCTGTCTGGAAGGAATCCTCGACCGTATGCAATTTTAGCCCCCAGTCGGCCGGCGCACGGGCCAAAGAACGACGGCATTTTCTGCCTAGAAGGAACGGCCTGACCGTCCGGCGCTCGTCTGCCCTTTGTGCATCACGATCGGCTCTATGCCTGCAGCTGGGGCTCCCGGTGCTGGCGCCTTCGGTTTGGAAGGAATCCTCGACCGTATGCAATTTTAGCTCCTGGTCGGGCAGCGCACGGGCCCACGAACGACGGTCCTTTTTGCCCAGAAGGAGGGGCCTGACCCTCCGGCTCTCGCCTGCTATTTGTGCGCCGCGATCGGCTCTACGGG
>NW_020917043.1:0-613 GCF_003984885.1 Neopelma chrysocephalum | reverse complement strand
CGTCGTTCGTGTGCAGGTGCGTCGCCCAGACGGGGGCTAAAATTGCACACGGTCGAGGATTCCTTCCAGACCGAAGGCGCCGGGACCGGGAGCCCCGGCTGCGCGCGTAGAGCCGATCGCGGCTCACAAATAGCAGGCGAGAGCCGGAGGGTCAGGCCCCTCCTTCTGGGCAAAAAGGGCCGTCGTTCGTAGGCCCGTGCGCCGGCCGGCCGGGGGCTAAAATTGCATACGGTCGAGGATTCCTTCCAGACCGAAGGCGCCAGGACCGGGAGCCCCGGCTGCGCGCGTAGATCCGATCGCGGCGCACAAATAGCAGGCGAGAGCCGGAGGGTCTTGTCCCTCCTTCTGGGCAAAAAGGGCTGTCGTTCGTGGGCCCGTGCACCAGCCGACCTGGGGCTAAATTTGCATACGGTCGAGGATTGCTTCCAGACCGAAGGCGCCAGGACCGGGAATCCCGGCTGCGCGCGTAGAACCGATGGCAGCACACAAATAGCAGGCGAGAACTGGAGGGTCAGGCCCCTCCTTCTGGGCAAAAAGGGCCGTCGTTGGCTGGACGGCGCGCCTGCCAGTCGGGGGCTAAAATTGCATACGGTCGAGGATTCCTTCCAGACCG
>NW_020917042.1:0-663 GCF_003984885.1 Neopelma chrysocephalum | reverse complement strand
TATTTTCTTTTTCGAGCCGTTCCTGTTTCCTTACTTTACTTTCTGTCTTTCAGAGAACTCCTGCAGTCTGTCCTTCCTTTCCCTTTCCTACTTTTTTTCTCTCTTTGTTTTGCTTATTCCCGCAGCTTTCCATTCTTCAGTGACTCCACCATTCCACCTCTCTCTACCCGCACTCATCTCTTCAGCAAATACTAATTTACACTTCCACTACAGCACACCTTGAAATCCGCTTAAAATTCTTCTCCGTGTGGTCCTGACTGCTTCTGTGCCCCTAGTACTGGGAAACAAGATCCAGTGTAAAAAGCAATTCGGACGGTTTTTCTTCCTTATGTCCCTGCCAGTGGCGGCAGGCAGAGCCCAGGTGAAGCAGGACTCGCTGTTAGAGACCACCGAGGGCAGTGAAATCACCCTCAAGTGCTCAAATGCTAACATAGGAATCGGTGATTTTATCCATTTCTACCGGCAGCTCCCGGGCCACAACACCGAACTCCCGGTACGCGCTTCTGAAGTCTCCAGAGAGCGGCGGGCTATCGGTGGTGTAAAAAAAGTGTCGGGAGATCGTCGTTGGAACTCCCTCTGGCTCTCCGGGCCCCGTCATGGGGAGGCGGCGCTCTACTCCTGCGCCCTGGCGATCACGGACTCATTGACACCGTCTTCTTTGGA
>NW_020917041.1:0-831 GCF_003984885.1 Neopelma chrysocephalum | reverse complement strand
GAAGGAATCCTCGACCGTATGCAATTTTAGCCCCCGGTCGTCCGGCGCATGGGCCCACGAACGACGGCCCTTTTTGCCCAGAAGGAGAGGCCTGACCCTCCGGCTCTCGCCTGCTATTTGTGCGCCGCGATCGACTCTACGCGCGCAGCCGGGGCTCCCGGTCCTGACGCTTTCGGTCTGGAACAAAACCTCGACCGTATGCATTTTTAGCCCCCGGCCGGCCGGCGTACCGGCCCACGAACGACGGCCCTTTTTGCCCAGAAGGAGGGGCCTGACCCTCCGGCTCTCACCTGCTATTTGTGCGCTGCGATCGGCTCTACGCGCGCAGCCGGGGCTCCCGGTCCTGGCGCCTTCGGTCTGGAAAGAATCCTCGACCGTATGCAATTTTAGCCCCTGGTCGGCCGACGCACGGGTCCACGAACGACGGCCCTTTTTGCCCAGGAGGAGGGGCCTGACCCTCCGGCTCTCGCCTGCTGTTTGTGCGCCGCGATCGGCTCTACGCGCGCAGCTGGGGCTCCCGGTCCTGGCGCCTTTGGTCTGGAAGGAATCCTCGACCGTATGCAATTTTAGCCCCCGGTTGGCAGACGCACGGGCCCGCGAACGACGGCCCTTTTTTCCCAGAAGGAGGGGCCTGACCCCTCCGGTTCTTGCCTGCCCCTTGTGCGCCGCGATCGGCTCTACACGCGCAGCCGGGGCTCCCGGTCCTGGCGCCTTCGGTCTGGAAGGAATCCTCGACCGTATGCAATTTTAGCCCCCGGCCAGCAAGCGCGCCGGCACACGAACAACGGCCCTTTTTGCCCAGAAGGAGGGGCCTGACCCTCCGGCTCTCCT
>NW_020917040.1:0-1292 GCF_003984885.1 Neopelma chrysocephalum | reverse complement strand
AGATGGGTCCAGCAGAAGTGATGCTGCTTCTGTCAGAGGCAGAGCAGAGGCCGAAAGCACTTTAGGAGTTGCTCGCAGAAGCACTGTGCATTCCAAGTTACAGCTCAGGAGTCTCAGTGACTTGTCCAACATGAGAGCTCCTTTTCCATTTCTCAACCCCCAGATTCCTCAGGAGTAGGAATCTGACAACACTGACTCAGAAAAGCTCCTTTCCTTCCTAATAATTGTGCTTTGTCCTTCCCATTTTACAGTGCTCTTGGAAATGTGCTGGTGTGATCCGGATCTGTGAGCAGCCCTGACCTCACACAGCACTCATCCAACGGCAGGAAGACCCTGCCTGGCCCCTGCTGGGGTTCTCGCCACCCACCGACAGCTTCTCCCTGCAGAGGTGTGGGCAACTACCCAGACAGGACGGGACCTGACCATGGCAGGCAGCAAAGTCCCTGCCCTGGCACGAAGAACCCCGGAGCACAGGGACCCTGCTCTGCAGGACAGCCCCGGGCACCCCTGGCTGCACCCCCACCTTCCCACCCTGCAGCCATCCCTGGGAGAAGGAGCCCACCCGCGCTGTCCCTCTGACGGTGCTGCAGGGAAGGCCTGCCCAGGAGAACATCCTACTCCTGTGCAACAGAGAAACTGGGAGAGTCCTGACAGATGTGCAAGGCTCTGGGATGTGGTAGCTTTAGGAGATTCCTCCAGGAACACAAGCGACATTGCCCTGCACCTGTAGACTCACTCTGCAGGAGTGTGAAGTTGTGTCCCCAAGCGAAATCTCAGCTGAACACCTGCCATCTTTCCACTGCCTTTAACCTCCCTCTGCCTTGCTTCTCTTCTCTTGTGGCTACAGGCAGTGCCCTCGGCCCTGCTGGGCTGTGCAGAGGAGCTGCTCCTGGGCAGAGCTGTCTCTCTGCAGTGCTACCCACTTGCCAGGAGCTCCCTGTGTGCCAGGAGCCCGGCCCAGCTGAGCAGCACAGCAAGAGCCAAAGGCAGCCCTTTCTCTGCCCCTCTGGCTTCCCTGCAGGTGTCCCTGGGGCTCCAGGGGAACCTGCTGTGGAACAGGCTGAAGGCAACAATGATGTTCCCTCTTCTCACCTCTTCAGCGACACTTCTTTCCAGCAGTGACATTTCTCCTCTCAGAAAATGAACAGAGTATGATGATCACCTTTTCTAGTTTCATCATTATACAGGACACCAGGAGGGTGACAGCAAAGGATCTAATAACTCCCTGGCACAGTGGGGGTTTTCCTGGAGTCACACACAGAAATGTGTCAGGGCTCTGAGAGGTGTCCACA
>NW_020917039.1:0-2045 GCF_003984885.1 Neopelma chrysocephalum | reverse complement strand
CCCCCGTCCCCACCGAGCAGCAGCAGGACGAGGATGACGATGAGGACGATGAAGAAGGTGTTGCCGTAGGACACGGCCAAGGCCACCAGGCGGGACCTGAAGATCTTCTGCCATCTGGGGGGGGGTTATGGGGGGGTTGAGACCCTCCCCCAGCTCTGGGGACCCCCCAAAATCCACCAGGACCCCCCAGAATTCCAGGGGACCCCCCAAATTCCAGGGGACCCCCCCAAAACCCAGTGAACCCCCCCCAGAGGCACCAAACGGGACCTGAAGATCTTCTGCCATTTTTTGGGGGGCCGAGGGGGGGTTGGGACCCTCCCTCAGCTCTGGGGACCCCCCAAAATCCACCAGGACCCCCCAAAATTCCAGGGGACCCCCCGAATTCCAGGGGATCCCCCAAATTCCAGGGGATACCCCCAAAACCCAGGGAATCCCCCCCAGAGGCACCAAACGGGACCTGAAGATCTTCTGCCATTTTTTAGGGGGGTCACGACCCTCCCCCAGCCCTGAGGACCCCCCAAATTCCACCAGGACCTCCAAAATTCCAGGGAATCCCCCCAAAACCCAGGGGACCCCCCTCAGAGCCGCCCTAGGACCCTCCCCCAGCCTCTGGGACCCCCCAATCTACCCCCCCAGGACCCCCAATTTCCCACCCACCCACCTCAACCCCCCCAGGGACCCCCCTCAGTCCTTGGGACCCCTCAGGACCCCCCAAACGCCCCCGAGACCCCCCAAAAACCCCCCCAAAATTCTCCCCTTCTCCCCCAGACCTGGCGGGTGACACGAAGGGGACGCAGAGCAGCAGCACCAGGAAAACCTCCGCGTACAGGAACGTGGCCACCGCCGTCCACTGCAGGCTCATGGTGGCCTTGGGGAGGGGAGCGAGGGGACGATTTGACCCAAAAAGCCCCCCAAAAATCCCCAAAACCCCCCCAAAAACCGCCCCTCTCACCTCGCGCTGCTGCCCCGCCCGGACCGGAAATGCTGCCGGAAGTCCCGCCTACCTTTGGAGCAACGGCCAATAGGAGCGCGCGATGGGCGGTAACAGCCAATCAGAGAGGGCGAAAGGGCGGAATAGGGAGGAGAAGGTGAAGCCGCTTCCGCCCGCCATCTTAACCGCCGTGCCCGGTTCTGTCATGGCGGCGGGTGCGGGATGAGATCGGGGAGGAAAGCGAGGACGGGAATTGAAAGAGGGGGCGCCCGTTACCTCTGGAGGGTGGTGGAAATTGAGGAGGAGTCGCCCGGTACTGGCGGAAGGTGCGGGAACAACGGGGCCTATGGGGAGACCGGTGGATTGTCACGTGACCCCCGAAGGCCAATGGGGAGCGCTGTGATTGGTTAGCTGATCGCGAGGCACGATGGGAGTTGTAGTTTACCACGTGACCCCAGCGGACCAATAGAGAGTGCTGATTTTAGTCACGTGATCTCAGGGCATGCCGGGAGTTGTAGTTCGTCACGTCCATTTCCCGCAATTTACTCTTCCCGTTTCCCTCCCTTTTTTAAAACACCGAAACTTTTAAAAACTCGCTTTATTTATAATTATAAAGCGTTTTCCCTCGGGCTCTGCCCCGGTGTGTTCTCCGTGCAAGCCACGCCCCCGTCCTGGAAGCCACGCCCCCCTCACGGAAGCCACGCCCCCTCCGAGCAAAAAATGCTCTATTATTATGACTAAAAACGCCCAAATAGCCCAAAATATGAACGATAATTGCGTTGTGAAAGTGTTCTATTACCGTGAATAACGGAATATTATTATGTATAAAATAATATAATAAAATAACCCAAAATATCCGTAAAGATCCCAAAACCTCAAATAAACCCTAAATAAATCCCAAATAAATCTCAAATAAACCCCAAATAAACCCCAAATAAATCCCAAATAAATCCCAAATAAACCCCAAATAAATCCCAAAGAAATCCCAAAGAAATCTCAAATAAACCCCAAATAAATCCCAAATAAACCCCACCAAAAACTGGAATTTTCGGCTTCTTTTTTACCCCAAAAATCCGATTTTTGGGGTCGTTTTATTGAAGGATCTTTGGTGAAG
>NW_020917038.1:0-1663 GCF_003984885.1 Neopelma chrysocephalum | reverse complement strand
GGGGGGGGGGGGGGGGCGTTTTTGGTGTCAGAGGGTCCAGGGAGGGCTCCTGGTGTGAGGTGGAACGTTGAGGACATCAGGGATGGGGTTTGGGGACAGTGGAATTGGGGGTATCAGGGGGGAATTATGGCCAGGGGGAGGCCCTGGGGACATGGGAGACACCAGGGGGGTCTTGGGGTGTCAAAAGGGGACACTGGGGACACCAGGAGGGTCTCAGAACCCACCTGCTCGTGGTGCTGCCCCTCCTCTCCCTCCCCAGGCCCCATTAGCCCCCCCCAAATGTCCCCCAACTCCCCTTTTTCCTTTAATCCCTGCCTCCCACAGATCCCTTTGACCCCCCAATGCTCCTTTTAACTCCCCCCAAAGCACCCAAAACCCCCAACTCCCCATCCAACTCCCCCCAGCTCCCCCCAAATCTCCCCCTGTCCCCTCTCAAATTTTTTCCAACTCCCCCCAAAGAGGGATCACCCGGCACCCTGGGACAGGAACACAGTGGGCTGTACTGGGAGGGCACTGGGGGGGCTCAGGTGTCCCACGACAACGTGTCCCAGCTCCAGGAGAGATCTGGGGAGCAGTGAGGAGGTACTGGTCTGTCCTGGTCTGTCCTGGTCTGTACCCCCAATCCCCAAAGCCCCTCCCCGGCTCGCCCAGGGCCCTCCTGGACCCCAAAGCCCCCCAGGCCCCCCCAGGCCCCTGACTTGGTCCTGCTGCCCCTTGAGCATCTGCAGCTCCTGCAGAACCAGGCATTTCTTTGCTCCCCACAGGGTCGTTCCCACCCCCAGAATGGAATCTGGAGGCAGCAGGATGTGCACAGTGCTCCCATTTCCTACAGTGCAAAGGGGCTGCAGGGAATGATTCCCCTGCTCTTGCAAATCTGCCAAAACCTGCAGGGCACAGAAGTGGGAGCTTCAGGAATTTGCTGGCCTTGGGAGTGGAGCTCACAGGGTCTTGAGAGGAACATATCCCTCAAATACAATCTCTGTGCATACACAATATCTGTCTGGACAGGCAGATAAAGCAATAATCAGATATATTCTGTATCATATATATGGCACATATATAGATGCACATATAGAATGCATCCTAAGGTATTGTATGATAGATCTATAAGATATTACAAACAATAAGCAATAATAAGGCAAGTGTCCTCCTCAGGGACACACACTTCAGAAGGGAACTTGCACTTGACCTCCCTCTCTCTTCAGCTTCAAGCCACCCAGTGCCACAGAGGGGGACAGAGCTCCTGTGGAACATTCTATTCCACTGACACAGAGCAAGGAATCAACCCAAACTATTGCCTGGGTTTGTTCCCTGGGGGTCTCTGCAGCAGCAAGCCCAGCCCCACACTGACTGCTCTGGGCTGTGCAGGCATTTGTGCTTCTGCCTGTCTCACACACACACACAAAAGTCTGGTGTAGTGCTGCCCCCAGGAAAACCCCCTACCTTAAATTCATTCCCCATCGTGTAGTCGTGAAAGAAGTTGCCAGTGAATTTGCCAGAAAGCATAAAAAATAGAAGAGCTCACAGTTATACACAAATACAGGTAATTACTGTTCTGACCACACATTCCAGATTAATTTGGTGCAGTGATAATAAAAATCACAAACCCACATAACGCTGTGCAAGATGACACAGATTGACCAAGTGAAGTCCTACATTAACA
>NW_020917037.1:0-634 GCF_003984885.1 Neopelma chrysocephalum | reverse complement strand
TGGGGGTCACTGGGAGGTTATTGGGATATACTGGGGGCACTGGGATCCCCTTACCCGGAGGTAGTACATCTCCCCTCGGGATTTTGGGGGGGACATCCCTAGGACCCCTCCCCTGGGGGCTGGGGGACCCTCTGCACCCCACTGCTGGGCTTTAGCGAACCCCCCACAATCCCGAGGGGAGATGTACTACCTCCGGGTAAGGGGATCCCAGTGCCCCCAGTATATCCCAATAACCTCCCAGTGACCCCCAGTATGGCCCAGTAACCTGCCAGTGTCCCCACATGTGTCCTGGTAATCCCCCAGTAACTCCCCAGTTCTCTGCCAGTGCCCCCCAGTGTGCTCCAGTTCACCTCCAGGCCCTCCCAGTGTCCCCCAGTAACCCCCAGTCCCTCCCAGTGCCCCCTGGTTCCCCCCAGTGTGTCCCAGTATCCCCCAGTAATCACCCAGTGCCCCACAAAGCCCCCCAACTGTCCCCAGTGTGTCCCCAGATGCCCTTGGCCTCTCTGGGGGGGGGGGGGGCGTTTTTGTGGTCAAAGGATCCAGGGGGGGCTCCTGGGGTGAGATGGAGGGTTGGGGACATCAGGGATGGGGTTTGGGGACAGTGGGGAGGGGTTTGTGGACAGTGGAATTGGGG
>NW_020917036.1:0-500 GCF_003984885.1 Neopelma chrysocephalum | reverse complement strand
GATGATGATGATGATGAAGATGAAGGTTACCTGTTGAGTGCGTTGCACATCTCGATGGTGACGATGAAGACAATGAAGGTGTGGGTGATGAGGATGAAGGTGTGGGTGATGGAGGTGAAGGTGTGGGTGGTGTTGATGATGTTGGATGATGATGAAGGTGTGGGTGATGGTGATGATGACGATGATGATGATGATGAAGGCCCCTGTGTTACCTGTTGAGTGCGTTGCACATCTCGATGGTGACGATGAAGATGAAGACAATGAAGGTGTGGGTGATGAAGGTGTGGGTGATGAAGGTGTGGGTGATGAATATGATGACAATGATGACGATGATGATGATGATGATGAAGATGAAGGTTACCTGTTGAGTGCGTTGCACATCTCGATGGTGACGATGAAGACAATGAAGGTGTGGGTGATGAGGATGAAGGTGTGGGTGATGGAGGTGAAGGTGTGGGTGGTGTTGATGATGTTGGATGATGATGAAGGTGTGGGTGATG
>NW_020917035.1:0-874 GCF_003984885.1 Neopelma chrysocephalum | reverse complement strand
TGAACAGCCAAAGAGGGGCCTGTGGTGCCAGGGGAGGTGCCAGGGCTCTGCAGCACAAGTGCAGCAGCTGCCATGGACAGCACAGGGCCTGTGCAGGAACCCGTCCCCATTCCCAGCAGTTGTGGGACAGGCACCACCCAGGGCTCCTCAGACACATTGGGTGCCTTTGGGGCAGGGAGTGAATCCCAGCCCTGCAGGGACACAAAGGCTGTCCCTTCTCTGCCCAGCCAAGGCCGGGCCAGGCACGAGTCCAAAGCACATCAGCCCAGGCTGTCCACACTTGTTTCCTCCCTCTGCTGGCTCTGCTCTCCCCCAGCATTTCAGCAGCATGTGCTGATCTCCTCAGGGATCAGGCCTGGGATTTTCCCCCTGGGCCTGAGTCCCAGCACGTCCACCCCCAAGGCCATTGTCAGCAAAGCCTCTGCACAGCCCAGCTCTCGGGGCTTTCAGAGCAGCTTTCCCCACTGCAAGTCTGTTCTTACCCGCGGTGCCCCCGCTGAGGGGCTGCAGCCAGACAGGCCCCAATGCCCTGCGTGTGGGGCACAGGCAGCAGGAGCTGCAGCCCCAAGTCTCTCTTCATTCCACTGGGAGGCAAGAACAGCCCAGGCCTGCTGAGACAGTTCCCAGGTTTTGGTGCTGTGATGGGTTGGGAGAGAAGGCCAAGGAGACAGAGGAGAGAAAGAGCAGGAGAGAGGTGTCCTCAGCGGGAAGGAGCTTCTTGGAGCTGTGGAGCTGCTCTAGGGGATGAACAACTTGGGTGAACTTTTGTGGGTGAGGGTCAGAGGAGAGACTGGTTTGGGTGACCTTGTGGAGTGAGACAAAGAGCCCATTCAAGTTGTCTTTGATAACCCTGGAATTCCCTGGAAAGGCACCA
>NW_020917034.1:0-671 GCF_003984885.1 Neopelma chrysocephalum | reverse complement strand
CCCAGTGCCCCACAAAGCCCCCCAACTGTCCCCAGTGTGTCCCCAGATGCCCTTGGCCTTTCTGTGAGCGGGGGCTTTGTGGGGCACTGGGGGATACTGGGACACACTGGGGGGAACCAGGGGGCACTGGGAGGGACTGGGGGGTTACTGAGGGACGCTGGGAGGACACTGGGAGGGACTGGGGAGTTACTGGGGGATTACCAGGACACACGGGGGAACACTGGCTGGTTACTGAGCCATACTGGGGGTTACTGGGTGCTCACTGGAGGATCACTGAGCCATACTGGGGGGCAGTTGGAGGTCACTGGGACACACTGGCTGGTCACTGAGGGGGTTACTGGGCTGTACTGAGGGTCACTGGGATATACTGGGGGCACTGGGATCCCCCTACCCGGATGTGGTACATCTCCCCTCCCAGATTTTTGGAGGCACCCCCAGGACCCCTCCCCTGGGGGCTGGGGGAGCCCCTGAACCCCACTGCTGGGCTTTAGGGGACCCCCGGGCCCCCCTCCCTGTGGGGTCTCTGTCTGCTGAGTTTTGGGGGTCTCTGGGATTCAGGGGGGGAATTGGGATCCCCTTTCCCTGGGGTCAGTCTGTCAACACAGAGACCCCATAAAATCCCCTCAAAACCCCTGAAATCCCCTCAGAAATCCTCCTCTGGACCCATCGAA
>NW_020917033.1:0-807 GCF_003984885.1 Neopelma chrysocephalum | reverse complement strand
GTCCCGTTTTTGGGGTCAGTTTGGGGTCGGTTTTAGGGTGTCCCCCCCTGACTCACCCAGGTACCGTTTTTGGGGGTCCCGGGCGAGCCGCACGGCCACGGCCAGTCCGATGCCGGAGGAGCAGCCGGTGACCAGCACCGTGCGGGGCGGGGGGGCGGCCATGGCTGAGCCCCCCCCCGGCCCCAAATCCCCCCCTCGGGCCCCCCCCCATCCCCCCCACGGGACGGGCAAAGGCTCTTACGGGATCAGCGCCGCTCACGGGGGGGGGGGGGGCGCCGCCCGGGGGGGGGGGGGGGGACGGGGGGGGGCCCCGGGGGGGGGGGGGGGACAACCCTGGGGACCCCCTTGGAGACCCCCCAACCTGTGCGGGGGTCCCCAGGGGTGCGGCCCCCCCTCATTTGGGGACCCCAAATCTCCCCCTTCCCTTTACAGGGGACTTTGGGGACCCCCTTGGGGACCCTCTTGGGGACCCCCCCTGACCTGGGACACATGGGGGGGGCACCTGGGGGGGGGTCACACCTTTGGGGACCCCCCCTGGCAGGTTGGGGGGGTCCCGGGGGTGCGGCCCCCCCGCTTTTGGGGACCCCAAACCTTCTCTGCCCCCATTCCAGGGCGATTTGGGGACCCCCTTGGGGACCCTCTTGGGGACCCCCCCGACCTGGGACAAACGGGGGGGGCACCTGAGGGGGGGGTCACACCTTTGGGGACCCCCCCAACCTGCCCGGGGCTCCCCAGAGGCGCAGCCCCCCCCTCATTTAGGTCTTTGAGGGGGTCTTTTGGGGACTCCCAGAAGGCTCTTTGGGGGGG
>NW_020917032.1:0-608 GCF_003984885.1 Neopelma chrysocephalum | reverse complement strand
GCTTTTTTGAAAAACTTTTGAGAATTACAAACCTGAGGTAGAAATAGAAAAAAAAAAACAAACAAACAAAAACCACCCTTACTAAAAAACAACCCACGACAGCAGAGAAAGGTTTCTTGTCTGTAAAGAGTAAGCAGGTTAATGCTGATGCCCCATGAAATAGACTTTAATGCCACAAGCCTTCCACTACACGTGGATCAAGACAACAGGTCCAGCACCTGAACAGCCCCTGCCTTCCCCACAAGCAAGTTTTTACTTCACACTTGTCCAGGCAACAAAATTCACGTTGTTGTTGGGACATCTCCCGCACTCACCGGTACATTCTCCTCCTGGGGCAGAGCTGCCTTTCTCCTCCCCAGGCGCTCTGGCAGCTCCCTGACACGCTTCTCCAGCACCGCCGCCTCCGAGCTGCGCTCCTTCCAACGCTGCCTCTGGTGCTGCAGCCCGGCGTTCTGCTCCCGCTTCACTTTGTTCCTCAGCTGAAGAAATGCACCGAGCAGCGGGGCAGGAGGGGAAAGCAAGGCAAAGAAAAACAAAGGAACTTTCAGGCAGGCAGCCACACGGGCCCGGCAGGAACGGGAGCAGGGGCGTTTCTTTGCAATGAGCTC
>NW_020917031.1:0-2742 GCF_003984885.1 Neopelma chrysocephalum | reverse complement strand
CAACGGCGATCGATCGATACCCCCAAAAACACCCCCAAAACCCCCCCCAACCCCCCCCCCCCCCCCCCCCCCGGGGCGCTCACCGCGCGTGTTGTTGCTGTTGGTGTAGGTGAAGACGCTGTCGCGCGTGGTGTCGTCGTCGTCGTGCCGCCGGCGCGCGGCGAAGGCCGCCACGTCCCAGCCCTGCGCCGCCATGGCCCCGCTCGCCAGCGCCGCTGCTGCCCCGCCGCCCCGCGGCCCCCCGCTCTTATCCCCCCCCCCCCCCCCCCCCCCCCCCCCGGGGCACAAAACGGCCCCTCGGGACCAACAACAGCCCCTCTGACCAACAACAGCCCACTGGGATCAACAACTGCCCCCTGGGATCAACAACAACCCCTTGGGACCAACAACAGCCCCCTGGGACCAACAACAGCCCCTCTGACCAACAACAGCCCCCCTGACCGACAACAGCCCCTCGGGACCAGCAACAGCCCCCCCAGACCAACAACAGCCCCCTGGGATCAACAACAACCCCCTGGGATCAACAGCAGCCCCTCTGACCAACAACAGCCCTCCCAGACCAACAACAGCCCCCCCAACCAACAACAGCCCCCTGGGATCAACAACAGCCCCTTGGGACCAATAACAACCCCCTGGGACCAACAACAGCCCCCGCCAGACCAACAACAGCCCCTCTGACCAACAACATGGCAGTTCTGACCCACATTTGGGGGTCCTGGATCCCTCCTGCCCCACATCGCGGTCCCGACCCACACTGGGGGGTCCCGACCCCTCCTGCCCCACATTGGGGGGTTCTGACCCACATTTGGGGGTCCCGGCCCCTTCTGCCCCACATCGGGGTCCTGCCCCATATTGAGGGGTCCCGACCCACATTTGGGGGTCTCAGGCCCCTTCTGCCCCACGTCGCGGTACTGACCCACAGTTGGGGGCCCCGGCCCCCTCCTGCCCCACATTTTGGGGTCCCAGCCCCTCCTGCCACAAACCGGGGGGTTCTGACCCACATTTGGGGGTCCCGGCCCCTCCTGCCCCACATCGTAGTTCTGACCCACATCGAGGGGTCCCAGCCCCATCCTGACCATTTTTGGGGTTCCCTGCCCCCCCTCAACCCACATTTGGGGGTCCCAGCCTCCTCCTGCCCCACATCGGGGTCCTGCCCCACATCGGGGTCCTGCCCCACATCGGGGGGTCCCGACCCCCTCCTGACCCACGTCGGGGGGTTCTGACCCACTTTTGGGGTTCCCGGCACCCCCTGACCCATATTTAGGGGTTCTGGCCCCCTCCTGACCCACATCGGAGAGTCCCGGCTTCTCCTGCCCCACATTGGGGTCCTGACCCACACTGGGGGGTTCTGACCCACTTTTGGGGTTCCCGGCACCCCCCCGACCCATATTTGGGGGTCCTGGCCCCCTCCTGCCCCACATCGTGGTTCTGACCCACATTTGGGGGTCCAGGACCCTCCTGACCAACATTTTGGGGTCCTGGCCCCCTCCAGCCCCTCACGGGGGGATTCTGACCCACATTTGGGGGTCCCGTCCCCCTCCTTCCCCCATGGGGGGGTTCTGACCCACATTTGGGGTCCCGGCCCCGTCCTGCCCCAAATCATAGTTCTGACCCACATTTGGGGGTCCCGTCCCCCTCCTGCCCCCCCCCGGGGGGGTTCTGACCCACATTTGGGGGTCCCGGCCCCTCCTGCCCCACATCGGGGTCCTGACCCACATCGGGGGGTTCTGACCCACTTTTGGGGTTCCCGGCACCCCCCGACACATATTTAGGGGGTTTGGCCCTCTCCTGACCCACATCGTGGTTCTGAACCCCATTGGGGCGTCGCAGCCCCCTCCTGACCCACATTTGGGGGTCCCGGCCCCTCCTGACCCACATCGGGGGGTTCTGACCCATTTTTGGGGTCCTGGCCCCCTCCTGCCCCACATCGTAGTTCTGACCCACATTTGGGGGTCCCGGCCCCCTCCTAACCCACATTTTGGGGTCCCGTCCCCCTCCTGCCCCTCACAGGGGGTTCTGACCCACATTTGGGGGTCCGGGCCCCTCCCGCCCCCCCGGGGAGGTTCTGACCCACATTTGGGGGTCCCGGCCCCCTCCTGACCCATATTTGGGGGTCTGGGCCCCTCCTGATCCACATTTGGGGGTCCCGGCCCCCTCCTGACCCATATTTGGGGTTCCGAGCCCCTCCTGACCCACATTTGGGGTCCGGGCCCCTCCTGACCCACATTTGGGGGTCGGGCCCCTCCCGCCGCGCTCCGGGGGCCGCGTTACATCACGGGGGGCTCCGGCGCGGGGCCAAGTGGGGCACGGGGGGGGCGCCCCCTCCCCCCGCCCCCCGAAATAGCCGCAGCCCTAATTAGCAATTAACCCCGGGGGGGGGGGGGGGGGCGGTGGATTGACGAGGGGGGCGCCCGAACTGGGGAGCGGGGGGGGGCGTCCCCCCCACCCTGAGCCCCCCACGGGGGGTCCCAGGAGGTGCCGGGTTTGGGGGGCGCTCCCGGAGGGGGGTTGGGGGTCACCCCAGAGGGACCCCCCGGCCCTGACCCTAATCCCGGTGCCGGGGGGGGGCCGGAGCTGCGCCCCCTCCCCCCCTAATCCCGGGATTTTCGGGTCGCCCCGGGGGAGTCCGATTAGGGGGGACACGGAAACTTTAATCCCCCCCCGGGGAAAAGGGGGCGCGGGAGCGGCCGAGAGAGAACCTGGGGGGCTCCGGGGGGCTCCGGGGTGCCCGGAGGGGTTTTG
>NW_020917030.1:0-2109 GCF_003984885.1 Neopelma chrysocephalum | reverse complement strand
AATTGCATACGGTCGAGGATTCCTTCCAGACCGAAGGCGCCAGGACCGGGAGCCCCGGCTGCGCGCGTAGAGCCGATCGCGTCGCACAAATAGCAGGTGAGAGTCGGAGGGTCAGGCCCCTCCTTCTGGGCAAAAAGGACCGTCGTTCGTGGGCCGGCGCGCCAGCCGGCCGGTGGCTAAAATTGCATGCGGTGGAGGATTCCTTCCAGGCCGAAGGGGTGAGGACCGTGAAGACCGGCGGCGTGCGTAGAGCTGATCGCGGCGCACAAATAGCAGGCGAGAGCTGGAGGGTCAGGCCCCTCCTTCTGGGAAAAAAGGGCCGTCGTTCACTGGTCGGCGCGCCAGCTGGCCGGTAGTTAAGATTGCATGCGGTCGAGGATTCCTTCCAGATTGAAGGCGCCAGGACCGTGAACACCAGCAGTGTGCGTAGAGCTGATCGCGGCGCACAAATAGCAGGCGAGAGCTGGAGGGTCAGGCCCCTCCTTCTGGGCAAAAAGGGCCGTCGTTCGTGGGTCGGCGCGCCGGCCGGCCGTGGGCTAAAATTGCATACGGTCGAGGATTCCTTCCAGACCTAAGGCACCAGGACTGGGAGTCCCGTCTGCGCGCGTAGAACCGATCGCGGCGCACAAATAGCAGGCGAGAGTCGGAGGGTCAGGTCCCTCCTACTGGGTAAAAAGGGACGTCGTTCGCTGGCCGGCGCGGCTGCCAGTCGTGGGCTAAAATTGCATACGGTCGAGGATTCCTTCCAGACCGAAGGCACCAGGACCGGGAGCCCCGGCTGCGCGCGTAGAGCCCATCGCGGCGCACAAATAGCTGACGAGAGCCGGAGGGTCAGGCCCCTCCTTATGGGCAAAAAGGGCCGTCGTTCGTGGGTCGGCGCGCCTGCCACTCGTGGGCTAAAATTGCATACGGTCCAGGATTCCTTCCAGACCGAAGGCGCCAGGACCGGGAGTCCCGGCTGCGCGCGTTGAGCCGATCACGGCGCACAAATAGCAGGCGAGAGTCGGAGGGTCAGGCCCCTCCTTCTGGGCAAAAAGGGCCATCGTTCGTGGGCCGACGCGCCGGCCGGCCGGGGGCTATAATTGCATGCGGTCGAGGATTCCTTCCAGGCCGAAGGGGTGAAGACCGTGAAGACCGGCGGCGTGCGTAGAGCTGATCGCGGTGCACAAATAGCAGGTGACAGTCGGAGGGTCAGGTCCCTCCTACTGGGCAAAAAGGGCCGTCGTTCGCTGGCCGGCGCGCCTGCCACTCGTGGGCTAAAATTGCATACGGTCGAGAATTCCTTCCAGACCGAAGGCGCCAGGACCGGGAGCCCCGGCTGCGCCCGTAGAGCCGATTGCGGCGCAAAAATAGCAGGCGAGAGCCGGAGGGTCAGGCCCCTCCTTCTGGGCAAAAAGGGCGTCATTCGTGGGCCCGTGCGCCGGCAGACCGGGGGCTAAAATTGCATACGGTCGAGGATTCCTTCCAGACTGAAGGCGCCAGCACCGGGAGCCCTGGCTGCGCGCGTTGAACCGATCGTGGCGCACAAATAGCAGGCGAGAGTCGGAGGGTCAGGTCCCTCCTACTGGGCAAAAAGGGCCGTCGTTCGCTGGCCGGCGCGGCTGCCAGTCGTGGGCTAAAATTGCATACGGTCGAGGATTCCTTCCAGACCGAAGGCGCCAGGACCGGAAGCCCCGGCTGCGCGCGTAGAGCCGATCGCGGCGCACAAATAGCAAGCGAAAGCCGGTAGGTAAGGCCCCTCCTTCTGGGCAAAAAGGGCCGTCGTTTGCTGGCAGGCGCGCCTGCCAGTCAGGGGCTAAAATTGCATGCGGTCGAGGATTCCTTCCAGACCAAAGGCGCCAGGACCGGGAGCCCCGGCTGCACGCGTAGAGCCGATCGCGGCGCAAAAATAGCAGGCGAGAGCCGGAGGGTCAGGCCCCTCCTGCTGGGCAAAAAGGGCCGTCGTTCGGGGGTCGGCGCGCCGGCCGGCCTTGGGCTAAAATTACATACGGTCGAGGATTCTTTCCAGACCGAAGGCGCCAGGACCGGAAAGCCCGAATGTGCAGGTAGAGCCGATCGCAGTGCACAAGGGGCAGGCGAGAGCCGGAGGGTCAGGCCCCTCCTTCTGGG
>NW_020917029.1:0-376 GCF_003984885.1 Neopelma chrysocephalum | reverse complement strand
GGGTTCCCTAAAGCCAAGCAGTGGGGTGCAGGGGGTCCCCAGCCCCCAGGAGACGGGTCCTAGGGGTGCCCCTCAAAATCCGGGGGCGAGATGTACCAAAGCTGGGTAAGGGGATCCTAGTGCCCCCAGTATATCCCAATGACCTCCCAGTGACCCCCAGTATGGCCCAGTAACCTGCCAGTGTCCCCCCGTGTGTCCTGGTAATCCCCCAGTAACTCCCCAGTTCTCTGCCAGTGACCCCCCAGCGTGCCCCAGTTCCCCCCCAGTCCCTCCCAGTGCCCTCCCAGTGTGCCCCAGTTCCCTCCCAGTGCCCCCTGGTTCCCCCCAGTGTGTCCCAGTATCCCCCAGTAATCACCCAGTGCCCCCAAAGCCCCTC
>NW_020917028.1:0-6181 GCF_003984885.1 Neopelma chrysocephalum | reverse complement strand
CAGGCACAGCCCTGGGGCTGCCCGAGCCCCGGCTGCCGCATGCTGGGCCTGGGCCTCCCTCTGCCACCCCTGCCCACACGGCTGGGCTTGGAGGCCACTGGGCTGAGTTCCACCCCCTGAGCTCCTGGTGCTTCCTGGGCTCATCCCTGCTGAGGGGGAGGAGGGCAGGGCCCCCCGCACTGCTGGGAGCCCGCTGGGGAGCAGGGGCTGACAGAGCTTTGTGCCTAGGGGTGGCCACGTGGCACCTGAGGAACCGAAGCAAAGAGCAGCTGGATGAGATCTGCAGCGGTGAGTGGGGAACATGGGCTGGAGGGGATCTCTGGGGGTCTCTGCTGACACAGGGCTTCCTCTCGGCTCTGTTTCTTTTGCTCACAGCCCTTCAGCCCTTGAACACCTGATGTGTCCAAACTTGAAGAAGACAAAGGCCAGCTCCTCCACTGAGGATCTGGTGGAGAACCTCCCACACTTCATTGACATGGTAAGGCTGATGTGGGAGCGTGAGCCCTGAGATGGACACTGGGCAGTGAGAGCTGCCCCACAGCCCAGCCATGGCAGCAGCTCTGGCAGCAGGCTTAGCTCCCCTGGGCTCTGGTGGCTTCTGGGCCTTGCAGCCCAGTGCAATTTGTCCCTGCTCTGGAATTTGAGCCCAGGGCATCTCCCTCAGCCACTCCCCTTCACTGTGGGCAGGGGGCTGCTGTTTCCAAAGCTCACCTTTCCTCCTTCGTCCCAGGAGAACAGCGACATGCAGGACATCTCCACCTGCCTCTTCAGAGACCACCTGGGCTCAGCGGTGCTGAGGAAGCAGAAGCAGTTGGAGACGTCTCTGCCAAGTTGTCGTGGTTTGACTGGCCCTGTCCCCCTGGAGCTGGAAAATGGGCACCTGAGGAACCGAAGCACAGAGCAACTGGATGAGATCTGCAGCGGTGAGTGGGGAACATGGGCTGGAGGGGATGTCTGGAGTTTTATCTTGGTTCTGTTTTTTTTCTCACAGCCCTTCAGCCCTTGAAGACAGACAGCAATGAAGTCATCTCTTGCCTGGCAGAACTGACCATCCACATCCTGGAGGCTTTAGGACCAACACCAAGCCCTCGATTCAGGCCAGAAGCACTTCTCTTTTGGCACCGATGTCCACATCCGTGAGGAACTTCCAACATTCCCAGCCTCCCAGGTGCTGTGCAAGACACCTGAGCTGGTGAGCAGGGTGGTGTTCAGGGACAGCCGTGTTGGCATCCAGGGCTCTGGGGCTGTGGGTAAGGCGGTGGCTTGGCGTGGGCTGGGAGGCAGGTGTTGGGGAGACTGCTGCCAAGTTCCTTGATGCCATGTTGGGGCCTGGTGGCTGCCTGGGGAGCTTTCCAAGCGTGGATCTTATCACAAAAAAAAAACTCTGTCTTTCATACTGGCAGGAAAACTGGAATCCTGATGCCTTCCAATCTTCACCAAAAACCACGATTCAAACCACAAGCACTGCTCTTCTGTCTCCGCTGAGCCAGTTGTAGGCAGCTGTGATTTAATCATCATCATCATCATCATCATGGCTAGGCTTCGCGAACGAAGATTTGGGAAGGGCTCTACCCACTATTCTTGCAAGCGCGTTGGTGGCTAAAAAGGCCAATACGAGAAAGGCAAGTCCGGTTGCAAAAGACACAGCAGAAAGACTCCTTAGATGGTATATTCTGCAAGGCTCGATTCTTTCTGCGTTGTCTTTTCTCCTCAAGAGTGATCCTGCGTGCTTTCTCAAAAGCATCAGCGGCGTTATAAATGGACTGTCTCCAGGCCTCCCGGTTAGAGGCCAGAGTAGACCAGTTATGGTGATCAATATGCCCAAGGCTGAGTTGTTGCTTCAGGGAGTCCTTGTATCTTTTCTTCGGAGCTCCTCTCTTGCGGCAGCCGGAGGCAAGTTCACCATAGAGCAGGATCTTAGGGAGGCGGTGGTCCTTCATCCTGGAGACGTGCCCTGCCCATCGCAGTTGCGTACTCAGTAGCATGGCTTCAATACTTGTGATTGCTGCCTGTTCGAGAACAGATGTATTGGTCACATAATCTGACCAGTGGATGTTCAGGATTGTACGGAGGCAGCGTTGATGGAAGCGTTCTAGGAGACGCAGGTGGTGGCGGTAGATGACCCATGTTTCGGAACCGTATAAAAGAGTAGACAGCACTATGGCTCTGTAGACACTGATCTTGGTACCTTTCTTCAAGTGTTTATTACGCCATACTCTTTTATGGAGTTTTCCAAAAGCACTATATGCCTTCGCTAACCTATTGTCTATCTCCCCGTCAATCTTACCATCTGAGGAGATGAGGCTGCCTAAGTAATTAAACTGTTGGACTGATTTGAGTTCTGATTGGCCGATGGTGATGTGGGGATGATGGAGGACTTCCTGGGGTGCAGGTTGATGGAGAACTTCAGTCTTCTTTAAGCTGACTTCCAGCCCAAAGAGCTCAGCAGCATCTGCAAAGCAGGATGTTAAACGCTGCAGGGCTGCTTCTGTGTGAGCGACAAGGGCGGCGTCATCAGCATAAAGCAGCTCCCGGACAAGATGGTTCAGGGTCTTAGTGTGGGCCTTCAGTCGCCTTAGGTTGAATAGGCTTCCATCAGTACGATATCGAATGTAGATACCGTCCTGATCATCGAGGTCTGCCGTGGCCCTTTGGAGCATCATACTGAAAAAGATTGTGAATAAGGTAGGAGCGAGAACGCAGCCTTGTTTCACGCCGTTCTTTATTAGAAAGGGCTCAGAAAGTGTGTTGCCATATCTGACTTGGCCATGCTGATCTTCATGAAGTGAGGTGATCATTTTAAGGAACTTGGGGGGACAACCTAAACGTTCCAAAATCTGCCAGAGACCTTTTCTGCTCACAGTATCGAAAGCCTTGGTGAGGTCGACAAAGGTTACAAAGGGACCTTTGTTCTGTTCCCTACACTTCTCTTGCAGTTGTCTGAGAACAAATATCATGTCTGTGGTGCTCCTGTTGGCTCTGAAGTCACACTGAGATTCAGGTAGAATTTCTTCTGCTATAGCGGGAATTAGTCTGTTCAGGAGTATTCTTGCCAAGATTTTGCCAGCAATGGAGAGCAGAGTAATACCACGGTAATTTGAGCAGTCTGATTTAGTACCTTTCTTCTTATACAAGGTGATGATGACTGCATCACGAAGGTCTGAAGGTAGTTCACCTAGTTCCCAGCAGCGCACCACAAGCTCATGAAATTTAGCATGGAGTGCAAGGCCCCCATGTTTCCAGACTTCAGGTGGAATTCCATCAACCCCAGCTGCCTTGCCAATTTTCACCTGCTGTATGGCCTTGAGGGTTTCTCCTAAAGTGGGGGCAGTATCCAATTCGTATTTCACCGGTCGTTGTGTGATGGACTGAATTGCTGAGTCTTGTACTACACGGTTGGTACTAAAAAGAGTCTGAAAGTGTTCAGACCATCTATTCAGTATGGAGGTTTTATCTGTCAGAAGCGTTTGACCATCTGCACTGAGTAGTGGGCTATGGATTTGGTATGTAGGCCCGTATGCTGTTTTGAGGGCCTCATAGAATCCTTTGTGGTCCCCTGTATCTGCACAAAGTTGAGCTTTTGCAGCTAGATCGGTCCACCACTTGTTCTGGATGTCACGGAGTTTCTGTTGGAGTTTGCTGCATGCAAGACGAAAGGCTACTTTTCTTGCAGGACAGGATGGCAGTGCAAGGTGTGCTTGGTGGGCGGTTCTCTTCTTCCTCAACAATTCCTGGATTTCATGATTGTTTTCATCAAACCAGTCTTTGTTCTTCTTGAGGGAGAACCCTAAGGATTCTTCGGAGGATTGCAGGATGCAGCTTTTAATATGATGCCAAATTGCTTCAGGAGAGGAATCTGCAGAATCTGTGGAATGGTTATCAAGCTTAGTTTGAAGGTTTGCCTGGAATCTTTCTCTTACTGTGGCTGATTGGAGATCGTTAACTTGGAGTCTTCTCCTTGGGATACTGCCCTTTTTGGGTTTGAATTTGAGATTGAAATTGAGTTTACAGCGCACAAGCCGATGGTCTGTTTGACATTCTGCGCTGGGCATCACGCGGGTATGGAGGACATCGCGGACGTCTCTCCGTCGCACCAAGACATAATCAATGAGGTGCCAATGCTTAGATCTGGGGTGCATCCAGGTTGTCTTTAGGCTATCTTTCTGCTGAAAGATAGTGTTGGTAATGGTAAACTGTTGCTCCGCGCAGAATTCTAGCAGAAGTCGACCATTATCGTTGCAGTTTCCAACGCCATGCTTGCCTAATATTCCTTTCCATGCTTCAAAATTTTTGCCTACTCTGGCGTTGAAATCACCAAGGATAATGATCTTATCATCTGCTGGTACCTTTTGGGTAAGGTAGCGCAGGTCAGCGTAAAATTTATCTTTTTCAGCAGGGTCAGCTTGGAGAGTTGGGGCATATATGCTGAAGATGACAACGTGTTGGTTGTTATTTAGTGGAAGGCGTAGGGAGATAATGCGATCAGAGTGACCTGTCGGCAGATTTTCGAGTTTAGGGACAATAGAGTTTTTGATCATGAAGCCGACACCAGAGAGATGTTTTTCGGTTCTGGACTTACCTGACCAAAAGAGAGTGTAACCGGCACCGTGTTCTCTGAGGCTGCCTTCCTCATGAAGGCGAACTTCACTGAGAGCAGCTATGTCGATGTTGAGACGGGCCAGCTCATGGGCAATTAGGGCAGAGCGACGCACAGGACGTCCGCTGTCCGCAGAATCGAGCATGGTTCTGATGTTCCAGCATGCTAGAGTTAATTTAGGTACACCTTTGGAGGCAGGTGCGTGCCTTTGTCTTTTGGTCTTTGTGCGACCGCATTGGAAGAAGATGCCCGTCGGTCTGCGGTTAACCAACCGGGTGAAGGTGGAGATGAGCTTTGTTTAGGCCACCTTTTCTAGGCCCCTCTCCGAGTGGAGCAAGCAGTGCTGTCCTTGAAAAGGCTGCTTGGTCGTTCAGGGTGCTGCCCCAAGAGACTCTCATCTCCGTCAGTCTCAAATGACCAATATCCTGAACCGCCTGCATGCAGGGTTGAGTCTGCGGCTCCCAGTGCACCTTTCACCTACCGTTTCGACCCTCGCCCGTCGCTGCAGGACTTTTTGCATGTGGGTAAAGCCTTCAAGCCTGCGCAATGGATTTTTTAGGTGAGATGCAGTATGCGCGGAACTGAACCCACCCTTTAATCCTGAGATTCATCTGCCAGGGCCGAGCAAGCTTGGACGGTGGCAGTGAGGTCCTCAGGACGTAGGTTTGATTAGAGTGACCTTCTCTTAGATGGATGGCCTTCCAGGGCTAAGCGAGCTCCATCTGCCCGGGTTTGGTATGAGAGTTGTCCTTCTCCTAGGATGACTGCCAGAAGGCTAATGAGCTCATCCTGCCCAAGAATGAAGTGAATCTGGTCCTATGGTTTTGAGCTGTCTGGCATGGGCGACCCTACCGAGGGCATGAACCCTCGCCAGCATAGCTCGCAACCACATAGGGGTACATAGGCTACTTACCTGTTAGAACGATTTGGGTAAGTCCTTCAATTCCTACTTTACTAACACCTACCTAAATACCATCATAAGGGGACAACCAGGAGCAGCCCTTAGTCCTGCCCACCCTTTCAGGATGTAGCAGAGCAGAGAAAATATATCCAGAACATGCCGAACCTGGGCAGTAGCCGCAGGTGAGCCAAAAGTAAATGGGTAAATAGACAAACAAATAAATCAGCTGACCAACCGTTCAGGCCCCCATACCTGTCAAGGCTAGGGTGCCTTTCAAGACCCCAGCCTGGCTGGGGTCCCCATCAATCTAAAAGAACCCACTTTCCACCCTGACGATTATTCTTCTCCCACTGTGACACCACAAGTGGCAGGCGCGTTGCACACCTGCGATGTTTCACATGGGACAGCCCTGCACTCCCACCCGCAAGTCAGAGAACAACCATGATCCGCTCAAAGCACTTCCCCTCTGCTCCCTTTCCAATTCCCTGCCCCCTCCCCCCAGACCTGGATCGGCCAACCTCTGTGTGCTCTGAAGCTGCCTCCACCTCTTCCATGGGGGTGCAGTACCTGCCGGAGAGGCTCCCCTCTCTCTCTCACCTTTCTCCTGCTGTAGCTGTACCTGGGTTACAAACCGCGCGGCGCCGGACCCCCGCAAAGCGCGCAAAAAAGGCTCACGGCTCGCG
>NW_020917027.1:0-2531 GCF_003984885.1 Neopelma chrysocephalum | reverse complement strand
CCAGACCGAAGGCGCCAGGACCGGGAGCCCCAGCTGCGCACGTAGAGTCGATCGCGGCGTACGAATAGCAGGCTAAAATTCATACAGTCGAGGATTCCTTCCAGAGCCGATCGCGGAGCACAAGGGGGAGGTGAGAGCCGGAGGGTCAGGCCCCTCCTTCTGGGCAAAAAGGGCCGTCGTTCGTGGGCCGGTGCGCTGGCCGGCCGGGAGCTAAAATTGCATACGGTCGAGGATTCCTTCCAGACCGAAGGCGCCAGGACCGGGAGCCCCGGCTGCGCGCGTGGGACCGATCGCGGTGCACAATAACAGGTGAGAGCCGGTGGGTCAGGCCCCTCCTTCTGGTCAAATTTGCCTGCTGTCCGTGGGCCTGTGCGCCAGCCGACCGGGGGCTAAAATTGCATACGGTCGAGGATTCCTTCCAGACCGAAGGCGCCAGGACCGGGAGCCCCGGCTGCGCGCGTAGAACTGATCACGGGGCACAAATAGCAGGCGAGAGCCAGGGGGTCAGGTCCCTCCTTCTGGGCAGAAAGGGCCGTCTTTCGCTGACCGGCGTGCCTTCCAGTTGGGGGCTAAAATTGCATACGGTCTAGGATTCCTTCCAGACCGAAGGCGCCAGGACCGGGAGCCCTGGCTGCGCGCGTAGAGCCAATCGCGGCGCACAAACAGCAGGCGAGAGCCGGAGGGTCAGGCCCCTCCTTCTGGGCAAATAGGGCCGTCATTCGTGGGCCGGCGCGCCGGCCGACCGGGGGCTAAAATGGCATACGGTCAAGGATTCCTTCCAGACCGAAGGCCTCAGGACCGGGAGCCACAACTGCGCGCGTAGAGCCGATCACGGCACAAAAATAGCAGGCGAGAGCCGGAGGGTCAGGTCCCTCCTTCTTGGCAAAAAGGGCCGTCGTTCGTGGGCCCGTGCGCTGGCCGGCCGGGGGCTAAAATTGCATACTTTCGAGGATTCCTTCCAGACCGAAGGCGCCAGGACCGGGAGTCCCAGCTGTGCGCGTATCATAGAATCATAGAATCATAGAATAGGTAGGGTTGGAAGAGACCTCCAAGATCATCAAGTCCAACCCCTGATCCAACTCCAATTACTATATCATGGCACTAAGGGCCACGTCCAATCTCTTTTTAAAAACCTCCAGGGATGGTGAATCCACCACCTCTCTGGGTAGGCCGTTCCAATGTCTGATAACCCTCTGTGTAAAGAATTTTTTCCTAACATCTAACCAAAACCTCCCCTGGCAGAGCTTGAGCCCATGTCCCCTTGTCCTATTGTTGGTTGCCCGGGAGAAGAGACCAACCCCCGCCTGGCTATAACCTCCCTTCAGGTAGTTGAAGAGAGTGATGAGGTCGCCTCTAAGCCTTCTCTTCTCCAGACTAAACAACCCCAGCTCCCTCAGCCTCTCCTCATAGGACTTGTGCTCAAGTCCCTTCACCAGCCTCGTTGCTCTTTTCTGGACCCGCTCCAGCACCTCAATGTCCTTCCTGAACTGAGGGGCCCAGAGCTGAACACAATACTCAAGGTGTGGCCTCACCAATGCAGAGTACAGGGGAAGGATCACTTCCCTGCTCCTGCTGGCCACACTGTTCCTGATGCAGGCCAGGATGCCATTGGCTTTCTTGGCTACCTGAGCACACTGCTGGCTCATGTTCAGCCTCCTGTCGATCAGCACCCCCAAGTCCCTTTCTGCCTGGCTGCTCTCCAGCCACTCTGTCCCCAGCCTGTAGCGCTGCAGGGGGTTGTTGTGGCCAAAGTGCAGGACCCGGCACTTGGCCTTGTTGAACTTCATTTCATTGGAGTTTGCCCATCTCTCCAGTCTATCCAGATCCCTCTGCAGAGCCCTCCTGCCTTCCGGCAGGTCGACACTCCCTCCCAACTTGGTGTCATCTGCAAATTTGCTGATGATGGACTCAATCCCCTCATCTAAATCATCGATAAAGATGTTAAAAAGGACTGGGCCCAGCACTGACCCCTGGGGGACACCACTGGTGACCGGCTTCCAACAGGATGCAGCTCCGTTCACCAGCACTGTCTGGGCCCGGCCCTCGAGCCAGAAAAAAATAAAAAAACATATTCGGGGATTTTTTTTTTTTATTTTTTTAAATAAAAAAAAAAAATTCGGAACGGCGCTCGCCTATCGCTTAGGACCGACTGACCCATGTTCAACTGCTGTTCACATGGAACCCTGCTCCACTTCGGCCTTCAAAGCTCTCGTTTGAATATTTGCGTAGAACCGATCGCGGCGCACAAATAGCAGGCGAGAGTCGGAGGGTCTAGTCCCTCCTTCTGGGCAAAAAGGGCCGTCGTTTGTGTGCCGGTGTAGCGGCCGGCCGGGGGTTAAAATTGCATACGGTCGAGGATTCCTTCCAGACCGAAGGCGCCAGGACCGGGAGCGCCGGCTGCACGCGTAGAGCCGATCGCGGCGCACAAGGGGCAGGCGAGAGCCGGAGGGTCAGGCCCCTCCTTCTGGGCAAAAACGGCCGTCATTCGCTGGCCGACGCACCTGCCAGTCGGGGACTAAAATTGCATACGG
>NW_020917026.1:0-456 GCF_003984885.1 Neopelma chrysocephalum | reverse complement strand
ATGAGAGACAAGTTTGCTCAGCGGCTCGGGGTGGGAGGGAGCATGGGCATCGAGGCTTGAAGGGAAGGCAGTGCCTGGCTGCAGACAGCACAGGGGCCATTCTGCCCCAGCCGGGAGCCTCCTTGTCAGCCCCTGGCTGGGCTGTGCGCCGGCAAAAGGCAAGAGACACCCGAGCAGAGTCTCCCGAGACCCCAAGCCTGCCACACCACAGCATCCCATGGAGCCAGGGGCAGCCGGCCCATCCCCAAAGCCTCTTTGGGCACTTGCCACCACAGAGAGCCCTGAGCAGCTGTGTGCCAGGCCCCAGGGGCACAACTGGGCCCTGCTGGGAGGGGCTCAGCTTTTGCTCAGGGCTACAACCCCCCCCCCCGGGCATCATCCCCCCCCCATCCATCCCAGCCTTCCCCCTGCGTCTGTACTCACTGATCGCCCAAGTCCAACTGCCCTGGGGCTGCC
>NW_020917025.1:0-554 GCF_003984885.1 Neopelma chrysocephalum | reverse complement strand
TGTGTGTGTGGATGTTTATACCAGAATCCCAGAATCCTTGAGGTTGGCAAAGCCCTCCCAGCCCCTGGATCCCCCCTGTGCCCCATCCCCACCTTGTCCCCCAGCCCAGAGCACTGAGTGCCACGGCCAGGCCTTCCTGGGACACCTCCAGGGCTGGGCACTCCAAACCTCCCTGGGCAGCAATGCTTGCCCACCCTTTCTGTGCAGAAATCCTGCCTGAAATCCATGTTCTCCGTGTTTGTGGGGGGTGTTTGCACATCTGTGTTTTGTGCCCCTGCCAGGCTGGAGCAGTTTTGTGAAGCTGAAGATGCCCCAGCCCAGGACAGCACTGGATTTTTGTGCTGGTGCTGCCTCACATCCAGAGAGGGGCTTTGCCCCTGCAGTCCCCCCACAAACTATTTACTGTGTTTCCTCTTGGAATTGAAAAAGAAACACAACCCCTTCATCCCAAGAGATGGCACTGCTTGGGAATGTGCCTTCCCATGGCTGGCTTCCTTCATCCTGAAGTGAGAGGGTTTGTCAGGACTGGGAGGGCCTAAGAACACACAGCAAAG
>NW_020917024.1:0-1419 GCF_003984885.1 Neopelma chrysocephalum | reverse complement strand
CAGCAGCACCCAAAGGGTTTGTGTCTGGACAGGAATCTGCCCCCCCCCAAACCCCACACTGGCTCAGAAAACTCAATGGTGGGAACAAGGAGAGCCCAGGCAGCAGGGGATGGCAGTGAAATGGCACAGTGCTGCTGCCAAGGGAGGAGGGACACAGAGAGACAGCTGGAAATCAGGGCCTTGTCCTTGCCTGGGCTCTGGCTGCTGCAGGGCAATGCACAGCCCAGCCCCCGTGGGCCTGAGGGCACAGGCTCTGCTTCGGCTGGGAAAGGAGCCCAGGGAGGAGCTGCTCAGGGAAGGGGTCTGTGCCACAGGGACAGCAGGGAGGGGCCCACATCCCCCTGCCCAGCACTTGTGGCAGCAGCTGCCTCTCCCTGCCTGCCTGTCTCTGGGTGAGGAGCTGTTCCTGCCAGCAGCCCCTCCCTGTGCCCAGCTCAGCTCCCTGCCAGTGCTGCCAGAGCCATCCCCAGCCCAGTGCCCAGGGGCAGCTCTGCCTGGGCAGGGGCTGCAGAGCAGATCCCAGACAGCCTGCGGTGGCTGGGAAGGGGGAGGTGTTCTGGGGGATGTGCTTCCTGAGAAGGGCCCCTGGAAATGGCAGGAGGTGGAGCTGAAGCTGTGAGGAGCCCTGACCCTGCAGCTGAAGGGCCCTGCCCAGCCCTGCCCTGCCCTGAGGGGTCACTCCTACCACGCACCCCTTCTCCCTTCAGGGCTGTGGCAGCTCCTTGGCCGGGCTGAGAGCTGCCCCTGGCAGGCAGCAGAGTCCCTGCCCCAGCACACAGAGCCCTGGGGGCAGGACCCTGCTCTGCACCACAGCCCTGGGCACCCCTGGCTGCACCCCCACCTTCCCAGCCCACAGCCAGCCCTGGCACAGGGAACCTTCTTGCCCTGGGCCTCTGAGGGGGCAGCAGCAAGTCCTGCTCTGCAGCAGCTTCTCCTGCACCCCAGGCAATCCAGCAGAGCCATCCTGACAGCTCCTGCCACTGCTGGCATTTGGCAGCTGGGAGAGGCACTTGCAGGAACTCCCCTGCACTGCTCTGCAGCCAGAGCCTGAGCGTGGCAAAGGGCTGGCAAGGTTCCTCCCCTGAGCAGCTCTGCCCTGTCCTCCCACCCCAGGATCCCTTCAACCTCCTGCTCCCTTCTCCTCTCTGCCCTTGCTGCCTGCAGCTCCTGCCCTGCTCTGCCATGTGGCCACTTCCTCTGCACTGCAGCAACTGGGAGAGTCCTGCTGAAAGATCCTAGAAGCTGTGGGATGGGCCAGCTTGAGGAGATGCCTCCAGGATGGCAAGTTGAACTTTCCTACAGCCAGAGAATTCTTCCTTCAAATCCTGGGAAGGTTTCTCGTGTAGTGAGAGCTCAGTCACCTCCCAGCCCGGGCTGCCTCTCATCTCTCTGCCTTCTCTCCTGTGCCCTGGGTGCTGC
>NW_020917023.1:0-354 GCF_003984885.1 Neopelma chrysocephalum | reverse complement strand
TCCTTCCTGACTGCCCCCCACCCTTCCTGATTGATCCCCATCCTTCCCTCTTCCCACCCCCCAGCCAGGACTTTCGTCCTCCCCACCCTCACACTCCCCACCCCATCAGTCCTCCCCCACCCCACACACCTTCCCCCAGCCCGGGGGGGGGGGCCAGGGAAGGGGGGGGGGGGCAGGGGGGGGGCGGGGGGGAAAGGGAGGGGGTCAGGAACGGTGTGGGGGGGTCAGTTAGGAAGAGGGATCAGTCAGGGAAGACTGGGATCAATGGGGGAGGAAGGGCACATCCGGGGAGGGGGGGGGGCATTCAGGAAGGATGGGGATCAATCAGGAAGGGTGGGGGGCAGTCAGGAAGGA
>NW_020917022.1:0-383 GCF_003984885.1 Neopelma chrysocephalum | reverse complement strand
TGCCCTTCCCTGGGCAGCAGAAAAAAAGGCCACAACTATATTGGCCTGCAGTAGTTTTGAACTGCTCTTTGGGACACAAAAGTCCTTTATTTCCCCAAACCCAGTGTCTTTGGGAGTATTTTCCATGGGAAGTTCCTCTGTTGTTCCCCCCTAGGTCTGTTTTCTCCTCCTCTTCCTCCCCCACCTGTTTTTTGCTCCAAAATGCCCTAAACTGCAGACTGGGGCAGAGGAGTTTGGGGGTTGGGGATAGTAAAAAGCTCTGCATCAACTAAACCAAACGGAAAAATCAAGTGTTTGGGTGGGAAAAATGATCCTTTCAGTTCTTCCTTTGCAGACACAGGCAGAGGGTTCTTACCTGGAGAATATTTACCTATGGAGGAAAT
>NW_020917021.1:0-474 GCF_003984885.1 Neopelma chrysocephalum | reverse complement strand
TCCTTGGCATTGCCATTCTCTCCCCAGTGTTCAGAACTTCTTCCCAGTGTTCCCACCGTCTCCCCAGCATTCCCACCCTCTCCCCAATGCTGCCAACCTCTCCCTGGCATTTCCACCCTCTCCCCAATACTGCCACCATTTCCTCAGCGTTCATAACTTCTTCCTGGCATTCCCACCCTCTCCCCAACATTCCCACCCTCTCCCCAACATTTCCAACCCTCTCCCCAACATTCCCACCCTCTCCCCAGCATAGCACCCCTCTCCCTGGCATTTCCACCCCCTCCCTGGCATCACCACCTTCTCCCCACCATTCCTGCTCTCTCCCTGCCATTGACACCCTCTCCCCATCGTTCAGACCCCCTACCCAACATTCTCACCCTCTCCCCTGCATTCCTACTCATTCCCCACATTCCCACCTTCTCCCCTGCATTCCCACCCTCTCCTTGGCATTGCCATTCTCTCCCCAGTGTTCAG
>NW_020917020.1:0-730 GCF_003984885.1 Neopelma chrysocephalum | reverse complement strand
GATGGGGGCAGTATAGAAAACTGTATAGGAGGGGAAAGGGGATGGGGACAGTATATAAAACTGCGTAGGAGGGGAAAGGGGATGGGGACAGTATAGAAAACTGTACAGGAGGGGAAAGGGGATAGGGACAGTATAGAAAACTGTATAGGAGGGGAAAGGGGATAGGGACAGTATAGAAAACTGTACAGGAGGGGAAAGGGGATGGGGACAGTATAGGAAACTGTATAGGAGGGGAAAGGGGATGGGGACAGTATAGGAAACTGTATAGGATGGGAAGGGGGATGGGGACAGTATAGAAAACTATATAGGAGGGGAAAGGGGATGGGGCAGTATAGAAAACTGTATAGGAGGGGAAAGGGGCAGTATAGGAAACTGTGTAGGAGGGGAGTGGGGATGGGAATGGTAGAGAGGGGAGCAGTAGAATGGGGGACAGGGGATGGGTACTATGTAGGAGACTGTATAGCAGGGGAGTGGGGACAGGGACGGTATAGGAAACCATGTAGCAGGGGAGTGGACATGGGAACAGTATAGGAAACTGTGTAGCAGGGGAGTGGACATGGGAACAGTATAAAAAGCTGTGTATCAGAGGCCTGGGGATGGGGACAGTATAGGAAACTGTATAGGAGGGGAAGGGAATGGGGACAGTATAGAAAACTGTATAGGAGGGGGAAAGGGGATGGGGACAGTATAGAAAACTGTATAGGAGGGGAAAGGGGATGGGGGCAGTATA
>NW_020917019.1:0-499 GCF_003984885.1 Neopelma chrysocephalum | reverse complement strand
GCGGCCCAGGTACAAGCCACCCTCAACAATAGAGGCGCGTTGTTTTTTTCCCTCTGTGCCAAGCACAAGGCTGGAGCCAATTTAGATATGCTATAAATTAAGAGGTTGCCATGGCTACCGCCCTGCCATTGGCAGCATCCCGGGTGACGCGGCCCGCGACGTCACCAAATCTGAATAAGGATGCGCGAATTACTAAGGCGGGGGACAAAGCTGGCGATGGGGACAGCATGAGAGTGGCGGCGCGGCGGCGGCGGAGCACAGCGAGGCACCGGGGCTGCCGGCTGCAGGGGGGGGTTCATGCACCCCTCCCGCCGCGCCCGCTGCCGCAGAGCCCGCCAGCAGCGCGGCCGCCGCTCCGGCGGCTCCCGGGCCGCTCCGCAGGCACCGGAGGGGGATTTGGGGGGGCTTTTAGTATTATTGTCATTATTATTTCTCGGGGGTGGTTTGGATTATTGGGGGGGGGGGGCGTCGTTTTTTCCCTCCCGTCGTCGAGGCTCCG
>NW_020917018.1:0-5111 GCF_003984885.1 Neopelma chrysocephalum | reverse complement strand
GTTTAGTCTCTTAGTCAAGGCAAGCCTGTCTTGTTTGGAGAACGCTTATATCTTGGCCTAAACCGCAGGACAGAGTCAAGGAACTGGGTGACTCTGCTCTCTGTACCCCGAAGATGATGAAGAATGATGAAGAGGGGGTCCCAAAAAGCCCCCTGACCCAATTCCAGGAGGTGGGCCAGGGGGTGGACCAGGCCAAAAGTTATAGGGTGGACACACTTGGGATTGGCCAGATATTGTTATAAATGTAACATCTCGGGCACAGCCCGGGGTGCGCGCGTCATGTAACATCTTTTGCCTTGGCACTATTAAATCCTTTCCTTATCTCACCCCAGCTAACGACTCCTAGATTTTTTTCTTAGCACCAGCAGAGCAGGCATCAGTTTGGTGGCCCTCACGGGGAAATCTGGACTGGACCTTCTTCAGACTGGAAACTTTCATCGTGCAGGAATTTCTCATCAAGCCGGCTTTTATCTGAGACAATTCCCGCCCCGATCTGAGAAGCCCAGCTCCAAAGAACCCACGGAAGCAAGCCGGAGCATAGAGGTGAGATAAGAAAAGGCAAAATAAGGGAAAAGGTACCTGGTTTAATTAGCAGCTGCGGGAAGTTGGCAGCTGCGGGAAAGTTTGTTTTCCCGGGAGGTGGGGAACACGGGTTCCTGGAAAGTTAAATTTAAGACTTGGGCCCATATAGTCTCAGAGAGTCGCTTTCCAGGAGGCGGATGGGGTGGTCCGCCCACCCGGGTCAGAGCGGGGTTCAGTCTAGGACTGGTTTGTTAGAAGGGACGCCTTCTGTGTGCTCTGACGCCGTGGGGGAGCCGGTGTAGGCTCTGGGAGTCGGTGTGACTCGGAACAATAGCAGAGAGGTTACTGGAACAGCTTGTAACCCCAAGGTAGCAGGTTCAAATCCCGGTGTGTGATCGTGGTTCATTTACCTATTACAATCATGGGTGGTGTAGATTCAAAGTTTGAAGATTCAAAGTTTGAGGTCCCTATTGAGGTCCCTAAAGAATCCCCCTTAAATCTAGTTTTGGAACATTGGAAGGTTTTAACCAACCCAAGGGAAGCTTTAAAAAAGGAACGGCTTTATTGGCTGTCTGTGTATGCCTGGCCGTTGTTTGGACAATCAAAAGGAGTGATTTGGCCAGAATTTGGTCCGTTTGAACTGGACACAGTGTTTCGATTAATGACGCTTCTTCATGTAGAACAGAGGTGGCAGGAAATTCCATATGCAATGTTGTTTTTGAGTTTATTAACATGCCCTGAATTGTGGGTCGGAGCTGCAAGAATGGCGGCGCCTGGACCGGCTCCTGCTGAACGAGCAGGAGCGGGGCAGGCACAGGTCGTTGGAGGACTCCCGGGTGTGGGTCTGGCTGCACCAGGAGGGATTAGACAAATTGAGGCCCCCGGAGTAGTTAGCTCGGGGCCGGTGGGAGTGAGTCCCGCCGGTGTGGCTGTAAGAACGGAAACTGTTAGTTTGGTTGAAGTAGGCACCGCGGTGCAAATAAGATCGGCTTTTGTGGGAACTACTTCTAGCGTGGCAGAGCAGAGCGAAAGTTATGTTGCGGGGTTAAGCTCAGAAGTAACATCTAGTTTGGTTGAAACAGGAGAAACTCCTGGCCCCAGTGGGGCAATGGAAGCGGGGTCTCCCCCGTCGGTTCCAACGAACGTGCAGGGAGCAGCCTGTAACTTTGCAGCTGCTGCTGGCAGCCTTGCCGGAATAGATAGGGTTACCGCGGTAACAGCAGAGGTAAGCGCGGGAGGAGCAGATAGTTATGTTGGTAACGGGATAAGAGCTGTGAAGGCTGAGAAGTCAGCTTTTACTAGAGTTGCTTTTGGCATGGTAACACCAGAAAAAGTTGTTACAGATGCGACATCTGTTGTGGAAACAGAGGAGATTTTAGAGATCGCAGCGAAGGTGCTGCAGGAATCGGCCAGTGTAGAGACGGCGGCAGGAGTTAACTCTGACAATGGTAGTGCCCCGGGCGTAGATGTGCTTGTGAAACCAAGTAGCCCAGCACCGCAGACGGGTGCTGAAGCAGTTGATTTTACCAGTAGTGATAACAACAAGGAAGCTATGAAAATGTATGAAGTCAAGCAAGGGGCGAATGAGTCATCTATGGACCATACTGATATAAATATGGATGAATTATTAGATATAGCTTGGTCAGTGTATCAAAGTAGAGGACAGAAAGCGAGTATGGTAGGCGGTGAGACAATTGGAGGAACAGCCGTTACCACGGCAATGGAGTTGGCTGGCGCGGCGAAAGGAAAGTTGTCGCCTGTTTCTGATATTATAAAACAGGGAGCGATCCCGAAATCTAAGACCTTGGCGAGCACAGTGAGGCAGGGACAGACAAAGCTAGTCCCAGTTGTTACGTTAACTGACGAGGAGGCTTTAATCCCTGCTAATGTAATCCGAGCAGGGAAAGCAGACGCAAGTGCTGTGAAAATTGTGAAACCGTTTGGTGCGGCAGCACGAGAGAGTACTGGGGCCATTGACTTTGCGGGGATGACAGACCCTCCAGAGGGACTCACTGCTTTTGCAGCGAGTGGCCAACCGGTTACTTTGGTTACCGAGGGCGACTCGGTCGCCCCCACTCTTCCCCTAATAATCGCAGTTTTCCCCCATGGCTCTGGGAAGCCCGGTCTCGGACCCCCGGGGCCGCTGTGGGCGGGGCCGCTGGCTGAGTCAGACAGCTTAGACTCTCTATCCCGAAAGGGGAGGGGGCGGCTTGGACAGGAATGGTCCTGCCCCGGCCCGCCCCAGGGCCTGCCCCGCCTCCTAAATTGGCACGGCCCTGTCAGCATGAGCCCCTGGCTTGTAGTCGTTGCTATAGCAACAGAGTCCAGAAGCGGCCGAAAACCGGGAAAGATACTTTTTGCAACAGCGGGCCGCTGTGGCCCCTCCCCTCGCCTGTTAGACTGGTTAACATGGAAAGGGGGGGGGAAGAAGAACTAACTATATTGACCCCTGTGTTGCAGGCCTGTTTCAGGCTCACAAGCTGTGAACATTCCTGTCCTCCTGTGCCCTGACTGAGTTTCAGGGAACTGTGGCAAAATCAAAAAGGAGACCACTGTTTTGCTCTTAATAGAAACTAACAATGTGTCCGAAGTTATCTGTTTACAGATAGTCTATTCCAGCAAACAGACCTGAAAAGCAGTACCACCGAAATTCAAACTGGAAGCCATAAGAACACCTTTTTGCAGAAGTAGACAAATGTCTCAACTGCAAATGAAATACACCAAAACCAGAGTGAGTAAACAGAAGCCAACATAAGAGCCTTCTGACACAATTGAAAATCAATTTGCATTAAAGGTGGTACATGTACATATATTGTAATTCTTGTATCTGTTTTACTGGTTTAGTATTTCTATATTATTTTAAGTTTCTCTGGTTGTTAGCTTAATTGCTAAAATTAAAAGCTTGTATTGCTTTTACTTTTACTACATGAATTGCTTTAAAGCTTACAATGTTTATACTTGCATATATCTTGTCCCAGCAGCAATTTATAAACATCTATGTCTCTTAGGCTACTGCAGCCTGTAGAAGAATTTCTCTTGTAAAAAGCAGTTTGATAAAGGCCCATAGAATTTTTATGTGAATTATAGAATCATGTTTATCTACTTATGTTTTAAGATGTTTTCATATCTAGTGTCATCTGGGAATATACATGAACCCGAACTACATAGAAGAAGTCCTGCACTAAGACCAAGGACAGATAAAAAGTGACTTCAGTGCTGAGGCAGCACTACAACAACACTGGTTCTATGGACTCTCCAAATAAGCCTCTAAAAATCTGGCTTGCACCATTGCCTGCAATCTTTGAGACGACCTGGTAACATCAGTTGTTGGAATAATTGGTTTAAGTTGCTTAAGTAGTTTGCTAAAATTGCTTTCTGACTTTACTATTTCATTAGTATTCATGTATCTGTAAATACACCTATTTTAACAGGTGTAGAAGCTTTTATCCATGGAGGCAAGAGGCCCCTGTATGACCACTCCATGAGGTAAAGATGATTAACTGCAGTCTGGGACAGGTTGGAACAGGACAACCTGCCCCCGGTAAGGCCTAAAATTTGTTCAGAGAGTATAAACTCTCTGTGGTGGGCAACTGGCACTGCCAGGGTGCTGTTTGCATCCAGACGCAGCCTGCCTCAGGTAAGCTCTTGACTGGTCTATTAGATCTGTGACTGGCAGTTAATCGCTTTATGTGATAAAAGCACAAGCTCCTCTCTCAGAAGATTGAAATACAGGAATTCCAAGATCTAAAATTCCTGTGAAATTGTCATCAGACAGAGAGTCACACTTCATCGACTCCCTAGTCACCTAAGGAGGTTTATTTGTGAAATTGTTTATGTTTTAAGATCTGCTTTGCAGGAACTGTAGAAGTTCATTGAGTCATCTAAGCCTGAGAGACTGGACACACTCCTGCTCATCTGCTCCAGCCCAAGGATTGAGTTTATGTTAAACAATGGGACTGAAACTCCTGCAAACCACACGAAAAGAACTGTTTTCAAGTCCAGCAGACCATTTCCATCGTGGTCAAGAGTTATCATCAAGATCCTGAATTTCACCCAGGAGAAGAAAAGAACCTCTGTTCCTGAGATGAGTAGAGCAACAAAGACTGTTATTTCTAAGGACTGTTAAAATAGTGTTTAAATTTTCCTCACTTATTTGTATTAATTAGTACTGCCAGTAACTATGAATTGAGTTTAGAACCTAAATTTACATTTAGTTTTAGCAAAATATACCAAACATCCTTTATAAAGGTGAGTGCTAAATTTGCACTATGAATTTGACAGCAAAATTGAATTATATATTGGATACTTCTTAGAAATGTTTCACTAAGTTTGCCTTCACAAACTTACTTCGTAGTTACCAAGCTGAACCTAGTTAGAACAACCATTCATGTTAGCATTAAGTTTGCATAATAGCTTGTTATATAGTTAGTATTATGTGTAAGTAGTAGAGACTGAACAAGATCTCTGAGTCTTGTTTAATCTCTAAAGGGGGGACTGATGCCTTAAGCCCCCTAATGTTTTTTATTTTTCTAATTTTGTAAACCTTATAAGTTTTATAGGTAATAGAAGTAGATTTTAGAAACAAACCC
>NW_020917017.1:0-6088 GCF_003984885.1 Neopelma chrysocephalum | reverse complement strand
GCAGGGCCAGGAGCAGAGGCAGCAGCAGGGGAGCCCTGGGGGGGCCGGGAAGCTCTTGTGTGGGGCAGGAAAGAGGCGCTGGGCACGAGGCCGGGGCTGTGCTGAGCAGGCCCAGCCCTCACATCCCCCCAGCCAACGCCGGCTGCCCGGGGGGCTTGGGAGGGACCCCCAGCCCGTGTGCTCCACACTCAGCTGGCAGGGAGAGAGCCAAGGGACAGGGCTGTGGGCAGGGCCACGGGTGAGGGACAGGCAGGGCCATTGCAGGGCCACGGTGAGGGCACAGCCTGTGGCAGCAGAGCTGCCCAGGGCCGGGAGCAGCCGGGGGTGTTGGGACCAGTGCTGGGGCCGAGCAGAGCACGAGGCCTCTTGCAGAGCCCTGGAGCAGCCTCCCACTTGCCAGCCCTGCCCTGGTGGGGTGACACTGTCCCCTCCCTATAGGACACTCCCCCCAAAATCTTCGGAGAGGCCTTTTGTGTCTATTTGTGGTTGCTGATTCCTGCTGGGGACCTGAGGGAGCCTCTGCAATCCCATCCATGGGGCACAATTTCCTCTCCAGAGCTTGACTCAGTGCAGACTTTGCAGGGAAATCTGTGCTGGCAGCTGCATCCTGAGCCCAAGGTCAGTTTGTATCCCCGAGTGCTGATCCATCCTGGGGACCCAAGGGATCCTCTGCCATTCCATCCATGCAGCAGGAGTCACCCTCCTGCCCTTGACTCCTTACAGAGGAACAAGTGCCATCTCTCTGTTTGGGAGAAGCCAGATGCTGCCCCCAGGCCATCAGAAGTGGTGCTGAAGCCTCTTTCAGCCCAGCCCCGGGTGCAGTTTTCTCATCCCCTCAGCGAGTGCCCGCTCCCCCAGCCGGCACTGACCAACCAGGGTGTTTGGCACACGTGGTTTGGTGGTTTGGAGAAACAGCCTCAGACTGACAGGAGGCCAGAGAACCTCGAGTAACAGCCCTGGCGAGGTGCCTGCACTGGCAGGGGGTCAGGGGATCACTGCTCCACGGAACTGGCTGGAGCCCTGGGTGAACCTGAGCTGAAGGGCCTGTGACCTGTGGATGAGTCCAGGATGGAGCAGAGACCCCCCTGCAGCCCGGGAGGAGCCCACACCGGAGCAGGGAATGCCCAAAGGAGGTTGAGAGCCCACAGGAAGCCCCTGCAGAGCTGAGGGAGCAAAGCCCTGGTTTCCCGGGCTGCCCCCCCACCCCAGTTTGTTGGGTTTAAGTGCAAACTGCAGCAGGGCTGTCCCTTGGCAGCAGCCAGTGCCGTGACACAGGCTCAGAGATGTGCCAGCCCAGGAGGGACTGAGGGCAGGGGGTTTGTAGGGACCATCCAGGGCCCCTCGCTGCCCACTGACGGTGAAAAGGAGACACTGCCAGGAGGAAGGAACAGGCTGGCCCAGAGGCACAGGAGGGAAGTCAGGCACTCTGAGCCATAAGTGGGGGAAAGGAATTGCAGCAGGGGGAGATCGGCACCACCGACTCCTTGAGCACCTCCTCAGAAGGGCCCCCAGACTGGGATGGAGGGAAGAACTGCAGCTGTGACTGATGGGCACAGGGAGGAGAGAGACAGCCAGCAAAGGGGGCTGGGAGTGGGCAGGGATAAGCTGAGAAGGTGATGGGATAAAGAACTTGTGTCGAGGTTTCTTAGTCGGAGCAATTTTGTGGCACTTCTCGGCTCGGCGGGGCCAGGGAGGCGGCAGTGGGACACCCTAACCCACTACCCCCCAAGGACCCCCAAAAACATTCAGAGCCCACCCAGGACCCCACCCAACCCCTTTTCTGGGGGGACTTCTCTGGGCACTGGTGGTGCTGGGAGCCCCCCCGGCTGCGGGCGAGGAGCTCTTGGGTAAGTGGGGGGTGGGAAGGGGGAGATGGGTGAGAAAAAGGGGGTCAGAGGGGATAAAGGGGTGGTGGGACCCCAAACTGAGTGGGAGGGGAGTGTGAACCCCCTAAAAGTAGAGGGGGGAGGGGCTCTGAGGTTTGGGGGATAATGGGATATGGGTGGGAGAGGTCAGAAGAGTGGGGAAAGGGGAGGGTGGGGCCCCCAAACTGAGCATGAAGGGGCTGGGGATTGGGGGGATGATGTGGAAGGGGTGGGGGAAAAAAAGTGGGGGTTGGGACCCCAGAAGTGATCCTGAGGGGGCTGGGGATTGAGGAGACCATGGAAAAGTGAAAGGAACAGGGAAAAGGGGGGGTGGTCTGGTGGGTCCAATGGGGGTCTTTGGGCACAGGGGGGTTGACAAAGGGAGGGGCCCCCCTGAGCTCCCAACTTCCTGTGGGGTGCTGGGGGCTGCTGGATCCAATGTTCTCAGGGCACAGACATTTCTTTGGGCCAAAGAGTCCTAAAACACTTGGCGCAGACCACACTTTACCACCATCTGTTCTCCAACTGCTCTGCTGGTTCAGAGCAGCACAGTAGGACAGTGGGGACCCCTGGGATCCCTGGGACAACAAAGTGGAAACCCTGGAGAGGGGGAATGTCTGGGAATGCGGCACCCGGAAGGCAGGAGTCACAGGGGAAGGGACCCTTGGGACCCCCAACACCCCAGAGGAGTCAGAGGGTCACTCAGGGGAGACCCTCTGAAACCCATATGGGAGAGACCAGTAAGGGGGAATTTCTGGGAGAATTTTTTTGAGCTGCATGTCATAGTTTGGAGTATTTTTTGGCTGAACCATAACTTATTGCAGTTTGGGGAGCGCAAGGGTCTTCTTGCTATTTCTGAGAGGTTTTTTGCCCAAATCTTGGTGTATTGGAGGTTTTTATGGTCACAGGATGCTCGGTGAGTTCTAGAGATGGACTTGGGCAGGAGGAACCCCCAAGCCAACGCACTCAGCCCTTGTTTTCTGCCCCCATCAGGATTTGTCCTTCCCAAAGCTTGGTCGGATGGAGGAGGAGGCTGCGAGGAAGAGGAAGATGCCTTGGGCCCCCCAGGCAGGTGAGGAGGAAGTCAGTGGCCCTTTGGGCGGGTGTTGTGCTGGCTCTGGCAGCCGAGCATGGCCCCCGGCTGCAGGACAACCCCGCTGCCGCCGCCGTCCTGCCGGGGCCGGAGTTGGGGGGATGTCCTTGGCCTTCCCTGTGGGCCAGAGGCAAATCCCCTCCCTGTCCTTCTTGCTTCCTGCCCCAGGCCCCGAGCTGAGGACGGAGAGCCCGGAGGACAAATCCCCCCGGCAGAGCCTGGTGCGAGAGACCGTTTTGAAGGGCTCCACGGCGCAGGAAGGCAGCAGGAAGGAAAAGGCCCGGAGATCCCCCCACAGGAGGGGCTCCAAAGCCAGCCCAGGGTGCTCTGAGGAGGAAAGACCCAGCCTGTGCCGGGAAGGCGGCCGGAGCTTGAGGCAGAGCTCTGACTTGTTGGTCCCTGAGCAGCCTCCCAGCAGGCAGAAGCCCTTCAGGTGCTTGGAATGTGGGAAGAGCTTCAGGAATAGCTCCCACCTCATCCGCCACCAGCACATCCACACTGGGGAACGTCCCTACACGTGTAGGGAATGTGGGAAGAGCTTCAGCCAAAGGTCCCACCTGATCTGGCACAGCCACATCCACACTGGGGAATGGCCCTATATCTGTGGGGAATGTGGGAAGAGCTTCAGGCAGAGCTCCCACCTGATCCAACACCAGGCCATCCACACTGGGGAATGGCCCTACAAGTGCTTGAAATGTGAGAAGGGCTTCCGTGACAGCTCCACCCTCTGCTCCCACCAGCGCATCCACACTGGGGAACGGCCCTACAAGTGCTTGGAATGTGGGAAGAGCTTCAGTGACAGCTCCACACTTCGCAAACACCATCGCATCCACACTGGGGAACGGCCCTACAAGTGCTTGGAATGTGGGAAGAGGTTTCAGACCAGCTCCAATCTCCTCAGGCATGAGCAGACACACACAGATGAGAGGCCCTTCCGCTGCACCGACTGCGGGAAGAGCTTCAACCGGAACTCTGTCCTCGTCATCCACCGGCGCATCCACACCGGGGAGAGGCCCTACAAGTGTGGGGAATGTGGGAAGAGCTTCACCCAGAGCTCTAACTTGATCTCACACCAACGGACCCACCATTAAGAGAAACCCTACCAGTGCCCCGACTGCGGGAAGAGCTTCGGCCGCTGCTTCCACCCCAAATGAACCCCCTGGTGAGGCAACCCCTGGAGTCCAGTGACTGTCAGTCCATCCCTTTCGATCACAAAGGGCCAGTCCCCTTTCCCAGGGGCAGCTTCTTCCAACAGAACCCTTCTTGGGGGGTGTGTGGAGATTCCTGCCTTGGCTGGGGACCCCCCCAAGGTCACTGCTGGAGGTTGAGAGCAGAGATCTCCCCATGAGCGTTGGTGTGGGGGAGTTCCATCCATCTCTAATTAAGAATTCTTGCTTTTGTGCCAGCTTTACTAGAATTGCTTCAAGACTTGCTTTAGTGTAGAGCAGTGTGCTGTCTTATCCTGTACTCCTGGTAGTTTTAGCGTTTCTATTGTGCAGTAAATAATTCTGATGAAGATCTTTTGTCTGATCATTTGGAACCCTAAGTAATTCATTTCTATCAATAGATCTGATTTGCCATCATTAAAACCTGGGGGACAAAAGTGTTTCAATCACACCTTTGTAATTCCTCTAAACTGAAAGTGTTGGCATAATCCAAGGCTGAGACTGGATCCAGCAGCCCCCAGCACCCCACAGTAAGTTGGGAGCTCAGGGGACCACCCCCCTATGCCAACCCCCATGTGTCCGAAGACCCCTATTGGACCGTCGGACCCATCAGACCACCCGCCTTTTCCACCCTTCTCCCTATTACTCCCGCTTTCCCATTCTCCCCTCAATTCCTGGTTTCCCCTGCAAACAGTTTTGGGGTCCCAACATCCACTTTTTCCCCCTCTCCTGTGGGTGCTGAAGGACAAAATGAGGCTGCACACACAGAGTTCCATTGTGGGACTTGTCCACTGACACTTTTCCATGTCCCCTTTTATTCCTCTTCTCTCATGAGCAGCACCCGCTGTTTGTGTTTTAGTCCACCAGAATTCCCAGCATGGCCCCAAAGCAGTGCCCTGATCCCACACATTCCCCTCCCCTCATGTGCTGGCTGTGTTCAGCCACCAGAGAAAAACACAGGCTGGTCATGCAGGCTGGTTAAAGTGCATTTCCACTTGGAGAAACAACCTTCTCTCTCTCCAAGCACTCAGCCAAGGTCCATCCTCCCTTTGGATTCCCATGAACTCAGGGCAGGTGCAGAGTGACTCCGCTTGGTCCCATCTCTCCCCTGTTTTGTTTGGACACGCAGAGTTCACGGCCAAGAGGACCAGGACCCGGGCTTCTTGTCTTTGGGCTTGTCCCATGCGCTTCCAGAGGACTTGGAATATTGAAACCAGACAGATTCTGAAACACCTGCTCCTGGTGCTGCCACAGTGCCCATACACTGGCACTGCAGGCATGGCCTGCACTGAATGGCCAGTGCAGCAGGAGCTGTGCTGCGGTAGCTGCTGGGATTGCTGCAGAGATGATCCAAGCAATCAGCCATCCACTGAGGATTTCTGGATTTCACAGTTTCCTGAATTCACAGTATCCTGCATCATCCTCCCAGCTTCTCCTTAGGTTTCCTGGGAGCCCCAGTTTCGCTCTTCTACCCATGGGAATTATTAATGATAGATGGAGGGTAGGTACGTTTTGATCTGTGATACAACTAAAATAACAAGGATTACTTACAGGGATGCTAAAGGTATTGTCAGTCACACGAATCACAACGTCAGGTGTGGCCAAGAAGGCATCTGAGTGATAGGGACACACCATGGCTGAGTCATTAAGCCAGTCAGTAAGAGCTGGTAGACACAGTGAATTCCCCCTAGAACAGTGTCTTCCCGATGGGACATCCGGGCAGGGCTTGCTCTGCTCAGCATTCCCTGCCTCCTCCCGGGATTCTTGAGGGACAGCTAAAGGCAAGTCCTGGCCCAAGGAGACCTGCCACCACCTCGAGTCCTGGCAAGGGTGCTGCCCGTCTCCTGCCCCAAAGAGCTGTGCCCGCGGGGGACTTCTCTGCCAGAGGGCAGCCAAAGCCAAGGGGCACTGAGGTCTGCCCTCTTGCAGGTGGCTGTTGGGAGCGGCAGCTGGAGCAATTGGTG
>NW_020917016.1:0-1033 GCF_003984885.1 Neopelma chrysocephalum | reverse complement strand
GCTATTTGTGCGTTGCGATTGCCTCTACGCGCCCAGCCAGGCGTCCCGGTCCTGGCGCCTTCGGTATGGAAGGAATCCTCGACCGTATGCAATTTTAGCCCCCAGTCGGCCGATGCACAGGCCCACGAACGACGGATCTTTCTGCCCAAAAGGAGGGGCCTGACCCTCTGCCTCTCGCCTCCTATTTGTGTGCCGCGATCGGCTCTACGCGCGCAGCCGTGGCTCCCGGTCCTGGCGCCTTCGGTCTGGAAGGAATCCTCGACCGTATGCAATTTTAGCCCCCGGCCGGCCGGCGTACCGGCCCACGAACGACGGCCCTTTTTGCCCAGAAGGAGGGGCCTGACCCTCCGGCTTTCATCTGCTATTTGTGCGCCGCGATCGGCTCTACGCGCGCAGCTGGGGGTCCCGGTCCTGGCGCCTTCAGTCTGGAAGGAATCCTCGACCGTATGCAATTTTAGACCTTGCCAGGTCGGCGCACAAGCCCACGAACGACTGCCGTTTTTGCCCAGAAGGAGGGGCCGGACTCTCCGGCACTTGCCGGCTATTTGTGCGTTGCGATTGCCTCTACGCGCCCAGCCAGGCGTCCCGGTCCTGGCGCCTTCGGTATGGAAGGAATCCTCGACCGTATGCAATTTTAGCCCCCAGTCGGCCGATGCACAGGCCCACGAACGACGGATCTTTCTGCCCAAAAGGAGGGGCCTGACCCTCTGCCTCTCGCCTCCTATTTGTGTGCCGCGATCGGCTCTACGCGCGCAGCCGTGGCTCCCGGTCCTGGCGCCTTCGGTCTGGAAGGAATCCTCGACCGTATGCAATTTTAGCCCCCGGCCGGCCGGCGTACCGGCCCACGAACGACGGCCCTTTTTGCCCAGAAGGAGGGGCCTGACCCTCCGGCTTTCATCTGCTATTTGTGCGCCGCGATCGGCTCTACGCGCGCAGCTGGGGGTCCCGGTCCTGGCGCCTTCAGTCTGGAAGGAATCCTCGACCGTATGCAATTTTAGACCTTGCCAGGTCGGCGCACAAGCCCACGAACGAC
>NW_020917015.1:0-962 GCF_003984885.1 Neopelma chrysocephalum | reverse complement strand
CCCCCCAGGTGCCCCCAGGTGTCCCCAGGTGCCCCCAGGTGTATCCCAGGTGTGCCCAGGTGCCCCCCTAACCCTCCCCTGTGCCCCCCAGGTGTGCCCAGATGCCCCCAGGTATCCCCAGGTGTATCCCAGGTGCCCCCAGATGCCCCCAGGTGCCCCCAGGTATCCCCAGATGCCCCCCAGGTGTGCCCAGGTGCCCCCCATGTGCCCCCAGTTGTCCCCAGGTGCCCCCAGGTGTGCCCAGGTGCCCCCCAGGTGTATCCCAGGTGCCCCCAGGTGTATCCGAGGTGCCCCGGGGGGTGGGGGGGTTCCTTGTGTGGATTTGGGGGTCCTTGTGTGGGGTGAGGGGCCTGTGAGGGGTTTGAGGGTCTGTGAGGAGATTTGGGGGGTCCTTGAGAGGTTTGGGGGGCCCTTGAAAATTTTGGGCCCCCCAGGGTGGGTTTGGGAGGTCCCACTTTGGCATTTGGGGGTCCCAGTGCCCCCCAGGTGCCCCCAGGTGTCCCCAGGTGCCCCCAGGTGTATCCCAGGTGTGCCCAGGTGCCCCCCTAACCCTCCCCTGTGCCCCCCAGGTGTGCCCAGATGCCCCCAGGTATCCCCAGGTGTATCCCAGGTGCCCCCAGATGCCCCCAGGTGCCCCCAGGTATCCCCAGATGCCCCCCAGGTGTGCCCAGGTGCCCCCCATGTGCCCCCAGTTGTCCCCAGGTGCCCCCAGGTGTGCCCAGGTGCCCCCCAGGTGTATCCCAGGTGCCCCCAGGTGTATCCGAGGTGCCCCGGGGGGTGGGGGGGTTCCTTGTGTGGATTTGGGGGTCCTTGTGTGGGGTGAGGGGCCTGTGAGGGGTTTGAGGGTCTGTGAGGAGATTTGGGGGGTCCTTGAGAGGTTTGGGGGGCCCTTGAAAATTTTGGGCCCCCCAGGGTGGGTTTGGGAGGTCCCACTTTGGCATTTGGGGGTCCCAGTGCCCCCC
>NW_020917014.1:0-708 GCF_003984885.1 Neopelma chrysocephalum | reverse complement strand
TCCCCGGCAGAGCTGGGGGAGGTTCTGGGGGAGCTGGGGTTGGTTTGGGGGGGCTCCAGACCCATTTTTCCCCCCCCCCTTGTAGCCCCCCATCCCCGGCAGAGCTGGGGGAGGTTCTGGGGGAGCTGCGGGTGGTTTGGGGGAGCTGGGGGTGATTTTGGGGGGGCTCCAGACCCATTTTAACCCCCCCTTGTAGACCCCCGTCCCTGGCAGAGCTGGGGGAGGTTTTGGGGGTGATTTGGGGGGGCTCCAGACCCACTTTAACCCCCCCTTGTAGCCCCCCGTCCCCGGCAGAGCTGGGGGAGGTTCTGGAGGAAGTTCTGGGGGAGCTGGGGGTGGTTTGGGGTGTTTTGGGGGGGCTCCAGACCCATTTTAACCCCCCCCTGTAGCCCCCCATCCCCGGCAGAGCTGGGGGAGGTTCTGGGGGAGCTGGGGTTGGTTTGGGGGGGCTCCAGACCCATTTTTCCCCCCCCCCTTGTAGCCCCCCATCCCCGGCAGAGCTGGGGGAGGTTCTGGGGGAGCTGCGGGTGGTTTGGGGGAGCTGGGGGTGATTTTGGGGGGGCTCCAGACCCATTTTAACCCCCCCTTGTAGACCCCCGTCCCTGGCAGAGCTGGGGGAGGTTTTGGGGGTGATTTGGGGGGGCTCCAGACCCACTTTAACCCCCCCTTGTAGCCCCCCGTCCCCGGCAGAGCTGGGGGAGGTTCTGG
>NW_020917013.1:0-821 GCF_003984885.1 Neopelma chrysocephalum | reverse complement strand
CCCTCCCAGTGCCCCCCCAACCCCTCCCAGTATATCCCAGTCCCACCTGGTGGCGCAGTGGGCCGCGCTCAGCACCCACTGGGGGGTCAGCAGGACCCCCCCGCACAGGAACTGGTCGAACTGGAAAAGCGCCACCAGGGCCGGGTGCGACCGCCGGGGACACTCGGAGCCCCCCACGATGCGACCGGACCCCCGCGCTGGGGGACGAGGGGGGGTCACGACCCCCGAAACCCCCCCGGGACTCCCAAAATATCCCCAAATGTCCCCCAAAATACCCCCAAATATCCCCAAAACCCACTCGGGGACCCCTGAAATACCCCCAAACCCTCCCCGTATCTTCCAGTCCCTCCCAGCGCTCCCAGTCCCACCCAATCCTTTCCTAGTGCCCTCCCAGTCCCTCCCAGTGCCCCCCCAACCCCTCCCAGTATATCCCAGTCCCACCTGGTGGCGCAGTGGGCCGCGCTCAGCACCCACTGGGGGGTCAGCAGGACCCCCCCGCACAGGAACTGGTCGAACTGGAAAAGCGCCACCAGGGCCGGGTGCGACCGCCGGGGACACTCGGAGCCCCCCACGATGCGACCGGACCCCCGCGCTGGGGGACGAGGGGGGGTCACGACCCCCGAAACCCCCCCGGGACTCCCAAAATATCCCCAAATGTCCCCCAAAATACCCCCAAATATCCCCAAAACCCACTCGGGGACCCCTGAAATACCCCCAAACCCTCCCCGTATCTTCCAGTCCCTCCCAGCGCTCCCAGTCCCACCCAATCCTTTCCTAGTGCCCTCCCAGTCCCTCCCAGTGCCCCCCCAACCCCTCCCAGT
>NW_020917012.1:0-557 GCF_003984885.1 Neopelma chrysocephalum | reverse complement strand
GGGGGGGGGTCCGGGGGGCTCTGGGCTCACCCGAATACTTGCCCCCCTTGCTGCGCTTGATGGACCACCGGGACCCCCCGGCCCCCCCCCCCCCCCCCCCCACCCCCCGGGCCCCCCCCCGACCCCTCCCCATAAACTCCAAACCCCCCTCCCCAACCCTCCCCAACCCTCCCCCTCCCCACCCTGTACCTCGAAGACACCGCCCCCCCAAAAATCACCCCCAAAAAAAAAACCCTCTACAGCCTCTCGGGTGCTCCGGGGGTTGGGGGGTCCCGGGGGGGGGTCCGGGGGGCTCTGGGCTCACCCGAATACTTGCCCCCCTTGCTGCGCTTGATGGACCACCGGGACCCCCCGGCCCCCCCCCCCCCCCCCCCCACCCCCCGGGCCCCCCCCCGACCCCTCCCCATAAACTCCAAACCCCCCTCCCCAACCCTCCCCAACCCTCCCCCTCCCCACCCTGTACCTCGAAGACACCGCCCCCCCAAAAATCACCCCCAAAAAAAAAACCCTCTACAGCCTCTCGGGTGCTCCGGGGGTTGGGGGGTCCCGGGGGGGGG
>NW_020917011.1:0-685 GCF_003984885.1 Neopelma chrysocephalum | reverse complement strand
CCCCCCCAGACCCCCCTCCCCGAATGGGGGGTCCCGGCCCAGCCAGCCCAGGGGGTCCCCGAAAACGTCCAGGTACTGCAGCCTGCAAAAAGGGGGGGGTCAGGAGGGATCTGGGGGGGTCCGGGGGGAATTTGGGGGGGTCTAGGGGGGGTTTGACAGGATTTGGGGGGGGTTTAGTGGGGCTGGGGGGGCCCTGCCGGCGCCGTTTTTGGGGTCCCCCCCCAGGAGCCCCCCCAGGTCCCGGCAGATTTTGGGGAGGGGCTCCCTCAGCACCAACCAACTGAGCGAGTCCAGAACCAGCGTCCGGGACCCCCCCGGGGGCAACTTCCCCCTCAGGAGCCCCCCCAGACCCCCCTCCCCGAATGGGGGGTCCCGGCCCAGCCAGCCCAGGGGGTCCCCGAAAACGTCCAGGTACTGCAGCCTGCAAAAAGGGGGGGGTCAGGAGGGATCTGGGGGGGTCCGGGGGGAATTTGGGGGGGTCTAGGGGGGGTTTGACAGGATTTGGGGGGGGTTTAGTGGGGCTGGGGGGGCCCTGCCGGCGCCGTTTTTGGGGTCCCCCCCCAGGAGCCCCCCCAGGTCCCGGCAGATTTTGGGGAGGGGCTCCCTCAGCACCAACCAACTGAGCGAGTCCAGAACCAGCGTCCGGGACCCCCCCGGGGGCAACTTCCCCCTCAGGAGCCCCCCC
>NW_020917010.1:0-1020 GCF_003984885.1 Neopelma chrysocephalum | reverse complement strand
TTACCTTGAAGAGGGGGTGCTGAGGGGGCAGCTGCCACAGGGATTTTTGGGGTGGGGATTTTTGGACTGGGTTTTTTCAGGTGTAGGTTTTTCAGGGTGGGTTTTTCGGACCGGGTTTTTCTGTGGGTAGGTTTTTTTTGAGACGAAGATTTTTTAGGGTGTAGCTTTTTCAGGGGTGGGTTTTTGGGGTTTCCCTTGAAGAGGGGGTGCTGTGGGGGCAGGGGTTTTCAGCGGTGGGTTTTTTTGGACTGGGTTTTTTGGGGTGGGGTTTTTTGGGGCAGGGTTTTTTGGGTGGCTTTTTTTGGGACAATGATTTTTTGGGGTGGGTTTTTCGGGTGTAGGTTTTTCAGGGTGGGGGTTTTTTGGGGTGTAGGTTTTTCAGGATGGGGTTTTTCAGGATGAGTTTTTTGGATTGGTTTTTTTTGGACTGGTTTTTTTTGGACTGTTTTTTTTTGGGGTGGGTTTTTTGGGACGAGGATTTTTTGGGGTGGGTTTTTTGGGAGGGGGATTTTTTGGGGTGGGTTTTTTGGGGTTTGGGTTTTGGGGGGTGGGTTTTTGGGGCTTACCTTGAAGAGGGGGTGCTGAGGGGGCAGCTGCCACAGGGATTTTTGGGGTGGGGATTTTTGGACTGGGTTTTTTCAGGTGTAGGTTTTTCAGGGTGGGTTTTTCGGACCGGGTTTTTCTGTGGGTAGGTTTTTTTTGAGACGAAGATTTTTTAGGGTGTAGCTTTTTCAGGGGTGGGTTTTTGGGGTTTCCCTTGAAGAGGGGGTGCTGTGGGGGCAGGGGTTTTCAGCGGTGGGTTTTTTTGGACTGGGTTTTTTGGGGTGGGGTTTTTTGGGGCAGGGTTTTTTGGGTGGCTTTTTTTGGGACAATGATTTTTTGGGGTGGGTTTTTCGGGTGTAGGTTTTTCAGGGTGGGGGTTTTTTGGGGTGTAGGTTTTTCAGGATGGGGTTTTTCAGGATGAGTTTTTTGGATTGGTTTTTTTTGGACTGGTTTTTTTTGGACTGTTTTTTTTTGGGG
>NW_020917009.1:0-896 GCF_003984885.1 Neopelma chrysocephalum | reverse complement strand
GGGGGGTCCAACCCACCTACCAGGACGTGGGGACCCTCCCCGGCGAATCCCAGCTGGAAAAGCCCTGAGGGACCCCCCGAAAAAGGGGGGTGGGACCCCCCAAAAAAGGGGGGTGGGACCCCCCGGGAAGGGGTTGGGGACCCCCTGCCTCTGCTTGGCCCCCTCCGATGCTCTGCTCTGGTGACACAAGGCCGTGCAACCCTCCCCCCCCCCAAAATAAAGCTGCTGCGCTGCCAGACAGGTTCTGTGGGTTTTGGGCGCTTAAAAAACCACATGCGAGGAGGAAAACCTCTACGAGGTGACGTCCCGGGGGTCCCCGCGCCCCAAAATCGTGCTGGGGGGGTCTATCACCCCCTAAACCTCCCCAAACCGACCTAAATCCCCCCCTTTCCCCGCTTTCAGGGGCTGAACCTGGACGAGTGTTCGATGTACGAGGACATTTCCCGGGGGGTCCAACCCACCTACCAGGACGTGGGGACCCTCCCCGGCGAATCCCAGCTGGAAAAGCCCTGAGGGACCCCCCGAAAAAGGGGGGTGGGACCCCCCAAAAAAGGGGGGTGGGACCCCCCGGGAAGGGGTTGGGGACCCCCTGCCTCTGCTTGGCCCCCTCCGATGCTCTGCTCTGGTGACACAAGGCCGTGCAACCCTCCCCCCCCCCAAAATAAAGCTGCTGCGCTGCCAGACAGGTTCTGTGGGTTTTGGGCGCTTAAAAAACCACATGCGAGGAGGAAAACCTCTACGAGGTGACGTCCCGGGGGTCCCCGCGCCCCAAAATCGTGCTGGGGGGGTCTATCACCCCCTAAACCTCCCCAAACCGACCTAAATCCCCCCCTTTCCCCGCTTTCAGGGGCTGAACCTGGACGAGTGTTCGATGTACGAGGACATTTCCCGGGGGG
>NW_020917008.1:0-649 GCF_003984885.1 Neopelma chrysocephalum | reverse complement strand
CCCCCGATCAATACGGGCCCGGCCGCCCAAGTGTCAAGTAATGAATCAATTTCGACTAAATTTTCCATTTTTCAGGGGCCGTTCGCCGAGAGAAGAATATCCTCTTTTGTAAAGATATTATTATCGATTGCGGCGGCAATTTGACATCAGGGGTAGTTAATTCCACTCAGAATAAAATTGAAAACACTTGAGAGCGGGAGAGAGGGAGAGACAAAGGGGGAGCCGCGTGTGTTTTCGTATCTGTCTGGTCTCGTGGAATTATGAAAAATTCGCCCATCGACAGCGCGGCTCAGGCTCGATTAGGGCAGATGGGACATGACAGCCCCCGATCAATACGGGCCCGGCCGCCCAAGTGTCAAGTAATGAATCAATTTCGACTAAATTTTCCATTTTTCAGGGGCCGTTCGCCGAGAGAAGAATATCCTCTTTTGTAAAGATATTATTATCGATTGCGGCGGCAATTTGACATCAGGGGTAGTTAATTCCACTCAGAATAAAATTGAAAACACTTGAGAGCGGGAGAGAGGGAGAGACAAAGGGGGAGCCGCGTGTGTTTTCGTATCTGTCTGGTCTCGTGGAATTATGAAAAATTCGCCCATCGACAGCGCGGCTCAGGCTCGATTAGGGCAGATGGGACATGACAGCCCCC
>NW_020917007.1:0-737 GCF_003984885.1 Neopelma chrysocephalum | reverse complement strand
AACACACACCCCCCAAATTTAACCAATAAAGGAATTCCCAGTAAAAGCTCTGGAATTTGGGGGACTCTGGAATTTTGGGGCGGGGGGTGAAATCTGGGAATTCAGGGGGACCCCAGAGCAATTTGAGGGGGGGGGGATTGGGGTGTGGTTGGGGGATCCTGGAGGGGTTGGGGATGTTTGGGGGGTCCTGGAGGGGGTTTGGGTCCATCCTGGGGGTCCTGGAGGGAGTTTAGGGATTTTTTGGGGTGTCCTGGAGGGGGTTTGGGGTGGTTTTGGGGGGTCCTGAGACCCCCCGTCCCACCTGCCGTGTCCCCCCCAGGTGTGTCGAGCATCATGGCGTCCTCGCTCTGAGCCCCCCAAAAAACATCAAACACACACCCCCCAAATTTAACCAATAAAGGAATTCCCAGTAAAAGCTCTGGAATTTGGGGGACTCTGGAATTTTGGGGCGGGGGGTGAAATCTGGGAATTCAGGGGGACCCCAGAGCAATTTGAGGGGGGGGGGATTGGGGTGTGGTTGGGGGATCCTGGAGGGGTTGGGGATGTTTGGGGGGTCCTGGAGGGGGTTTGGGTCCATCCTGGGGGTCCTGGAGGGAGTTTAGGGATTTTTTGGGGTGTCCTGGAGGGGGTTTGGGGTGGTTTTGGGGGGTCCTGAGACCCCCCGTCCCACCTGCCGTGTCCCCCCCAGGTGTGTCGAGCATCATGGCGTCCTCGCTCTGAGCCCCCCAAAAAACATC
>NW_020917006.1:0-1052 GCF_003984885.1 Neopelma chrysocephalum | reverse complement strand
ACCGCGCCAAGGGGGGGGCTGAGACCCCCGGGGGGGGCGGGACCCCCGCAGGGACACAGGGGAGGGATGGGGGGGACGCAATACCTGAAGGCAGCCAAGTACTCGGGGTCCCCCATGGGGGGGTCGAGCCCCCCAGCCCAGGCCACGTTGACGGTGAAACCCTCGCCGGGCCCGGAGCCCACCTTGGGGGGGGGAAAGGAGGGGTTTGGGGGGGGGGATGTGGCCCGGGGGGGGTGTGCCAGGGCCTTGTCCTGCCCCACAGGAGGTGGGTTTGGGGGTCCCGATCCCCAGTTCTGTGCCCCCAGAGGCAGGTTGGGGGTCCCGGCCCCCCCCTCTCTTGTGCCAGCAGAGCCGAGCTGGGTGAGCCAGGAACGTGAATTGAGCCCCCCAGGGCACTGCCCCTGCTCAGCCCACACCCCGTCCTGGCTGTCCCCTCTGTCCCCAGAGCTGCACAGGGCTGCCCCCTGTGTCCCCAGGGCTGCCCAGGGCTGTCCCCTGTGTCCCCAGGGCTGCCCAGGGCTGTCCCCTGTGTCCCCAGAGCTGTCCCCCGTGTCCCTAGAGCTGCACAGGGCTGTTCTCACTGTCCCCAGAGCTGCCCAGGGCTGTCCCCTTTGTCCCCAGGGCTGTCCCCCGTGTCCCCAGGGCTGTCCCTGTGTCCCCAGGGCTGTCCCCCGTGTCCCCAGGGCTGTCCCCTGTGTCCTCAGGGCTGTTCCCTGTGTCCCCAGAGCTGCCCAGGGCTGTCCCCCGTGTCCCCAGAGCTGCCCAGAGCTGTCCCCTGTGTCCCCACGGCTGTTCCCTCTGTCCCCAGAGCTGTCCCCGTGTCCCCAGAGCTGTTCCCTCTGTCCCCAGAGCTGTCCCCTGTGTCCCCAGAGCTGCCCAGAGCTGTCCCTTCTGTCCCCAGAGCCGCACAGGGCTGTTCCCACTGTCCCCAAAGCTGCCCAGGGCTGTCCCCCGTGTCCCCAGGGCTGTTCTCTGTGTCCCCAGGGCTGTCCCCGTGTCCCCAGAGCTGCTCAGGGCTGTCCCCTGTGTTGTCCCCTGTGTCCCCAGAGCTG
>NW_020917005.1:0-5526 GCF_003984885.1 Neopelma chrysocephalum | reverse complement strand
CTAATGCTAGCATCTTCAATTCGATTAGCCACTCCTGCAACATACATCGAGTCTGTCACCACATTAAGTGCTTGATCTAGCCAGTGAGACAATGCCCACACAACAGCTGCAAGCTCTAATGTTTGCAAAGAGTCCTTTAACTGCGCATCTAGGAAGTGTTGATGCCATCGCCCTTCGTGCCTCCAGGTGGCTACGGCACGTTGCGATCTCCTTCCAGCGTCGGTGAATACGGTGATTGCATTCTGGAGCGGTGTTGTAGATCGCTTTGGAACTTGCAGCCACGCCTGATTAGTCATCCAGGCTAGCGTCGGTGACTGCAAAGGACGGATGTTAATGACGGCATCTGACACGAGTAGCGCTCCTTGCAGCTCAGGAGAATGGACTAAATACCAGTCCAAGTCCTCCTGTTTTATCGGCACTTGAATCTCATGTGGTTCTGACCCGGTCGCTTGCACAATCCGGTTTCTGCCTTTTCTGATGAGGTCTGCTAAAGTCCGAATCCTTTCTTGGACTGTTCTGCGTGGTTGCAATGATGTTGTCAGCCATTCTAACACGATTTGCTGCCCCTCAGTCGATGTTGCAAGCTGCTTTTGATTGTCCCCCGTTTTTATTTTTTGCTGCGTGAGGGCTCCCATAAAATGCTTTTCTCCTGCCAAGATAGTAAGGTCGACAGGTACACCCTCTATCCGTCGGTGTGTGACACGATCAGCAATACTGGCTGCAATCTGATGCAAGATGTTTCGCTGTTCCGGGGTGACAGTCACTGCTGCTGAAGGATCTGTACCTTTTAATAGCGGTCTGAGGGGTTCTAGCCACTCATTAGGTATTCCCACTACTGGACGCAACCACTGTAAATCCCCTAAGAGTCTCTGAGCATCGTGCAAGGTGGCAATCTCTATACTGATGGACAATTTCTGAGGTCGAATGACAGAGTCTGTGATTTGCCAGCCTAAATAATGCCAGGGACTGGATTCTTGAATTTTCTCAGTGGCTATGACTAAGCCTTGCTGTTGCAGCTGACTAACCAACTGCTGTTTCTGATTTTTTGTAAAGTTAGTCGGCTGGGCAAACAATAAATCGTCTACGTAGTGGTAAATTACTGTCGAGGGCCATGATTTTCTGATTGGCTGTAATGCAGCATCCACATAGAGCTGACAAAGCGTCGGAGAATTCTTCATTCCCTGGGGCAACACTGTCCACTCATAACGTTGTGCTGGTCCTTCTTTGTTTATAGCAGGAACAGTGAATGCAAAACGCTGACGATCCTGTTCATGTAATGCAATAGTGAAGAAGCAGTCTTTAAGATCGATTATTAACAGAAACCAATTTCGTGGGATCATAGCTGGATTTGGCAGTCCTGGTTGTAATGCCCCCATCGTATGCATCTGGGCATTTACTGCACGTAAATCATGCAGAAGCCTATATTTCCCAGATTTCTTTTTAATCACAAAAATAGGAGTATTCCACGGGCTTGTTGACAAACGTAAATGTCCTTGTTGTAATTGCTCCGAAACCAGTGCATGTGCCTGTAGAAGACTTTCCCTTTTTAAGGGCCATTGCTCTACCCACACCGGCGTTTCTGTCTTCCATTGGAGTGGGATCGGGAAAGTCCAGGCAATGGCCGTCATGCTAAAGGGGATCTTGGTTCGTTGGTTAGAACCATCCCCATCTGTGCAAGAATGTCTCTCCCTATTAATGCTTGTACTCCATCGGGCAGGGGGAGAATAGACACGCTACAGTTCACAGTCATTCCATCTAACACGATAGTTATCGGAGGGGACCTTTTTGCCAGAATCAGACCACCCACACCTGCAACTGTTGCTCCTGCGTTCTCTAAAGGCCACGATGTGGGCCACCGGCGAGCTGCAACAATTCTGACGTCAGCTCCCGTATCCAGAAGAGCAATTAAATGTGCAGTTTGCGAGTTCCACTGCAGCTGGATGGCTTTTCGTGGTCGTCTGGCCAGGTCTATTGTTAACAAAGCCGATGCACCAGTAGATCCGAAGCCCTGATCCCCACGTTCGGGCTTGTCCGATAGTCCAGATGTGATTTGAGGTAGTGGTATTAGTTGTGCTATACGGGATTTTGCTGGGATATGCAAAGGTGGAAATAGTGTGTTTACCATAATCAATATTTCTCCAGTGTAATCGGCATCAATCAGTCCTACTAAAACAGTTAATCCAGCCATTGTGGCCGAGGACCGACCGATTAGCAAAGCCCCCACCGGTTTGCCATCAATTAACACTGGTCCGTACACTCCTGTCGGTAGCTTTTGAGGACGCTGATCTATGAGGGTGCAGTCTATTGTGGTCGCCAGGTCCAAGCCGAGACTCCCTCTGGTTGCGGGTTGCAGTGCGAAGTCTGAGCCGGGAAGCTGTGAGTGGTTGGAGCCGTCACTTGTGTCTTGGCGCGGGACCCCTTCGCGCTGGCTTTCCCGTTTCCCGATCCACGCCAGCACATAGCAGGAACATGCGTATTTTGCTGACAGCGAGGACACCACACCGGACCGGCCTGGCACTCTCTTCGCATGTGTCCGTATGCTCCACACCGAAAGCATCGTCTTTTTGCTGGTCTATTTCGCTGCGTGGCTCCGGACGGAGCTTGTAAGGGTGCAAGCGCGGCTAAAACCTGAGAGCTAGTAGCCTTCGCCTGCTCCTTTAAGCCTTCACCCAGCTCCCTAACTGCGTTCACTAACATGGCATTAGGCCCCTGGGGTATGTGCGCCATTCGTTCTAATAGCTCCTCAATTGACCAATTACCCGGGAGTGTGACAATGACACTGCGAGCTGTAGAATTACAGTTCTGCAGCGCACACTGTTTTAGCAGCGCTCCGTACATATATTCAGGAACCCCTGCTGACTGAATGGCATTAGCAACTCTGTCTACGAATGATCCAAAAGGTTCTTCTCTTCCCTGCTTGATCCCCATGTATGACGGAATTCCTCCCGGAGCTTTGATCTGATCTAGAGCGAGACGGGCTAGGCGCATAGATTCCCTGATCTTATCGGGCCCTATCAACGTTTGTGCCTCCAACCTGGTGTACGGTCCCAAACCCATCAATTCGTCCAGCGTAACCCCGTTCAAAGGGTCATCTGCCGGTCTCTGAATCGCTACAGACTCTTGGCAAAGCGCTTGCCAGTGTGCATTATGAAGCATTTGCTGGTGCTGTGAAAGAACCAACTTCATAATACTCTTAATGTCTGCTGGCAAAAGCAAGTTGCTACCCCAAATATAATTCAACATTTGTCGGGCAGGCTCGCCCTGGATTCCACTGTCACTAACGGTAGCACGCAATTGCGACAACAGTTTCCAATCGAGGGCAGTGATAGTCGCTACCCAACCACCTTCCCGTGCCGGAGTATAAACTACCGGGAAGGCATTAGTTAAAACCTCTGCCGCTTCTTTGTCTCCCGCTTGCAAAGCGTCTGCGGCAATGCCTTGCCAGAGCTTTCGTCGCTCTACCGCGACATTACTTGATGTATCGGGTGAGGGGGGTGACGCAGCCCCGGTAGACGAGATCTGCTGGGAGTCAGGGGACGGGCTAGGGAATTCTAGGGAAGGGGCAGTGGGAGTAATAAAAGCCTGCCTCTGGGAGTCAGGCGGGATATGTATAACATTAGTCGAGGGAGGCAGCGGGCACGGAGACTCAGCAAAAGGATTGCCGATGTCTCCCAAACGCTGCGCAGCGGCTCGAGCAGCCTGCTGTTCAGCTTTATGTTGCTGCAAAGCATTAGAAACAGCCTGCCACTGCTTGCCCAACTTTTTAGCCACTTTATCGTCATTCAATAAATCCTCCCACAACTTATCCCCGTACCGTTTCCATTCACCTTCATCAAAGACCGTATTGGGGTCCGCAAAACACCCTTTCGCAAACCCCACCTTAAGCAATTCCGGTAAATCCTTTTTTAAATCTAACCCTTTAACTCCCCGCTTTTCTAAAAAGCATTGGAGCAACGAAAGTGCCGCCTGCCTCTCCATTACCTAAACCACGCGTTACCACGCTGTGCAGCCTATCCACGAGACTTTGCGGCTTTGTCGGCGGGTCCCCTTCTTCAGGAGTTTCCCGGGCGCTGGGTCCAACAATTTCGTTGCCGGAAGCGCGGAACTTAATCCCTTCGCCGTCCAAAATCCCCGAACGAGAGGCTTTCGGCAGCGGCAGGTTTGAGCTCTTTTCGCAACGTGGGACGCGGAGCGTAACTCTTTCGCCGTCCAAAATCCCCGAAAAAGGAGGCGTCTGGTGGCGGCAAGTTGAGCTCTTTTTCGTCCAACCCTTTCGCCTACTTGCGCTGCACGACAAGACCGACCGAAGTTACTCGTCCGACCGCGGCCACGAGAACCCGACTTGGTTCTTTCGGAATCCGACTTGATTCCAGCCCAGAAGCCCGACTTGGCTTCTAGGGACCCCCCTTGGTCCCTGTCCACGGGCGCCAAATTTGTCGGCGAGGAAAGCTCTGGAAACTTAATGTAAGGATCCAAAAACTCCGTTTATTGAGGATAGAAAGCAACTTAATATACACTGCATAATAGGCTCTTACATATTACAGAGATTAGGCTCCTAATTGGTACTTGACTAATAGGTGATATCATCCCAACTGCTTTCCATTGTTTACACAGGTGGCTTGTTAAGTGCTTTTGTTTTTCAAATTCCAAGCTCCTGTTTTTCAGCCCAAGTTAGAATACACAAGGTCATTGCTGCTTTCTCATGGCCCTGTTATCTCAGACTTTCTCATGGGCCTAGTCGGACTGCATCTTATACTTTAGCAGCTCATCCATAGCTTTAGTCATGTTCATATGCCCTCGCGATTCTAACCAATCATCAATAATTCCCCCGTTTTTATTTTGGCGCAATAATGCTTTCTTTGTTGTAGTTTTCACACGTCTAGTAATACAGGAAAAGGCAACACGAACTATCACTAAAATTACAATAACTGTCAATAGCCATCGTAGGCCTTCTTTAACATAACTTAGAGCCCATTCAGATATAGAACCAAAGATAGATTGAAGCCATGAGTCTATAGGACTAGTTGCTACTGTCACTTTCCTTGTGTGATCTGTTAACCACTGTAGTTGTTTATGTATGGAGTTACTGTGATCTGAAAGATTAAAGCAGCACATACCTTCAAAGTCCTTACAGCCATGGCCCTGTGCTAACAACAGAAAATCAATAGCAGCTCGATTTTGTAGGACAGCATGACGTAAACTACTAACGTCTTGTGCAAGTTCTGTTATTACTCGGGTGGTGACATTTGATTGTTTGACAGCCCAGCATGCAAGTTTGCGAATAGATGTTAGTGCCTGTGCCGTGCCTATACCTGGGATAATAGATCCAAAAACACTAGCTGTTTTGCCCCATAGTTCTACTCTGTCATCACAATCTGAGGAAAGTTGTTTTAAGCTTCTCTTTTGTCTGCGTAATGAGGTTAGATTAAGAAGCTGTAAAAAGGATGGGGATAGCAGCGTAAGTGACCCTATATAACAAGGTCCTCCGAAGGCACGTACAGGAATGCCAGGCCAAGCTCTGTCACC
>NW_020917004.1:0-5855 GCF_003984885.1 Neopelma chrysocephalum | reverse complement strand
CTTTTTGCCCATAAGGAGGGGCCTGACCCTCCGGCTCTCGCCTGCCCCTTGTGCGCCGCGATCGGCTCTACGCGCGCAGGAGGGCTCCCGGTCCTGGCGCCTTCGGTCTGGAAGGAATCCTCAACCGCATGCAATTTTAGCCCCCGGTCGGCCGGCGCACCTGCCCACGAACGACGGCCCTTTTTGCCCAGCAGGAGGGGCCTGACCCTCCGGCTCTCGCCTGCTATTTGTGCGCCGCGATCGGCTCTACGCGCTCAGCCAGGGCTACCGGTGCTGGCGCCTTCGGTCTGGAAGGAATCCTCGACCGTATGTAATTTTAGCCCCAGGCCGGCCGGCGTACAGGCCAGCGAACGACGGCCCTTTTTGCCCAGAAGGAGGGACCTGACCCTCTGGCTCTCGCCTCCTATTTCTGCGCCGCGATTGGCTCTACGCGCGCAGCCTGGGCTCCCGGTCCTGGCGCCTTCGGTCTGGAAGGAATCCTCGACCGTATGCAATTTTAGCCCCCGTTCGACCGGCGCACCGGCCCACGAACGATGGCCCTTTTTACCCAGAAGGAGGGGCATGACCCTCCGGCTCTCACCTGCTATTTGTGCGCCGCGATCAACTCTACGCGCGCAGCCGGGGCTCCCGGTCCTGGCGCCTTCGGTCTGGAAGGAATCCTCGACCGTATGCAATTTTGTCCCCCGGTCGGCCGATGCACGGGCCAACGAACGACGGCCCTTTTTGCCCAGAAGGAGGGGCCTGACCCTCCGGCTCTCGCTTGCTATTTGTGTGCCGCGATCGGCTCTACGCGCTCAGCCGGGGCTCCCGGTCCTGGCGCCTTCGGTCTGGAAGGAATCCTCGACCGTATGCAATTGTAGTGGTTTGAGCCAGGTTTTCCCCCTGAAACTAAGAAAGTGGTAACCCCCAGGGGGTGGTGACCCTTGGGTCTTTACCCATTCAGTGCTCCTGCAAAATATAAACATATCTCTGGAGACCGGAAAGGAAGCAGTGGTACTTGTGGGAGAAGAAGAGGTGGCCATGTTGTAGAGGCCACGAGGAGAAGGGGCTCCGGCCCCTTGGGGGCCTCTGCCCCCCCCCAGCCCCAGGTTGGGGGGCTGCAGGGACTCAGAACTGAACTAAGTGTCTGTGTCTGAAATGCTGAAGGAGTTTTCTCCACTGCGAGTGGGTGACGGAGTAGCAGGGACAGTAGTGTCTGAAGAGCAGTGGCAAAGAGCCAACTGATAAGAACCAAGAGAAGCAGCAGATGCCGGTATGCAACTGAAGCAAACACAGAGTTGTCTGAGGAAACGAAAAGAGCCAGCAGCAGAAAGCAGGACAAGAGACCCGAGCCAGCAGAAGGAAGAGAGTTTCGGAGGGTAAGAACTGGACAAACCAAAACCCCCAAACTCACTAGAGACCCCTCTGAGAAAGAGGAGGGGGTGGTGGACTGAGTGGAGTCCTAAAGTGCAGTATGCACTACAGAGAGGAGCTAAGAAGCTCCGGCCTCCTGAGAGCTCAGCCAGGATGGCCAAAGAAATGTGTGTGGAGGGGGGGAAGTCCTAAAGTGCAGTATGCACTACAGAGAGGAGCTAAGAAGATAGACACGTCCGGTTGCAAAAGACACAGCAGAAAGACTCCTTAGATGGTATATTCTGCAAGGCTCGATTCTTTCTGCGTTGTCTTTTCTCCTCAAGAGTGATCCTGCGTGCTTTCTCAAAAGCATCAGCAGCATTATAAATGGTCTGTCTCCAGGCCTCCCGATTAGAGGCCAGAGTAGACCAGTTATGGTGATCAATATGCCCAAGGCTGAGTTGTTGCTTCAAGGAGTCCTTGTATCTTTTCTTCGGAGCTCCTCTCTTGCGACAGCCAGTGGCAAGTTCACCATAGAGCAGGATCTTAGGGAGGCGGTGGTCCTTCATCCTGGAGACGTGCCCTGCCCATCGCAGTTGCGTTCTCAGTAGCATGGCCTCAATACTTGTGATTGCTGCCTGTTCAAGAACAGATGTATTGGTCACGTAGTCTGACCAGTGGATGTTTAGGATTGTGCGGAGGCAGCGTTGATGGAAGCGTTCTAGGAGACGCAGGTGGTGGCGGTAGATGACCCATGATTCAGAACCATATAAAAGAGTAGACAGCACTATGGCTCTGTAAACACTGATCTTGGTACTTTTCTTCAAGTGTTTATTACGCCAGACTCTTTTATGGAGCTTTCCAAAGGCACTATATGCCTTTGCTAACCTATTGTCTATCTCCCCGTCGATCTTACCATCTGAGGAGATGAGGCTGCCTAAGTAATTAAACTGTTGGACTGATTTGAGTTCTGACTGGCCGATGGTGATGTGGGGATGATGGAGGACTTCCTGAGGTGCAGGTTGATGGAGAACTTCAGTCTTCTTTAAGCTGACTTCCAGCCCAAAGAGCTCAGCAGCATCTGCAAAGCAGGATGTTAAACGCTGCAGAGCTGCTTCTGTGTGGGCAACAAGGGCAGCGTCATCAGCATAAAGCAGCTCCCGGACAAGATGGTTTAGGGTCTTAGTGTGGGCCTTCAGTCGCCTTAGGTTGAATAGGCTTCCATCAGTACGATATCGAATGTAAATACCATCCTGATCATCGAGGTCTGCCGTGGCCCTTTGGAGCATCATGCTGAAAAAGACTGTGAATAAGGTAGGAGCGAGAACGCAGCCTTGTTTCACGCCATTCTTTATTAGAAAGGGCTCAGAAAGTGTGTTGCCATATCTGACTTGGCCGTGCTGATCCTCATGAAGTGAGATGATCATTTTAAGGAACTTGGGGGGACAACCTAAACGTTCCAAAATCTGCCAAAGACCTTTTCTGCTCACAGTATCGAAAGCCTTGGTGAGGTCGACAAAGGTTACATAGAGACCTTTGTTCTGTTCCCTACACTTCTCTTGCAGTTGTCTGAGAACAAATATCATGTCTGTGGTGCTCCTGTTGGCTCTGAAGCCACACTGACTTTCAGGTAGAATTTCTTCTGCTATAGCGGGTATTAGTCTGTTCAGGAGTATTCTTGCCAAGATTTTGCCAGCAATGGAGAGCAGAGTAATACCACGGTAATTTGAGCAGTCTGATTTAGTACCTTTCTTCTTATACAAGGTGATGATGACTGCATCACGAAGGTCTGAAGGTAGTTCGCCTAGTTCCCAACAGCGCACCACAAACTCGTGAAATTTAGCATGGAGTGCAAGGCCCCCATGTTTCCAGACTTCAGGTGGAATTCCATCAACCCCAGCTGCCTTGCCGATTTTCACCTGCTGTATGGCCTTAAGGGTTTCTCCTAAAGTGGGGGCAGTATCCAATTCGAATTTCACCGGTTGTTGTGTGATGGACTGAATTGCTGAGTCTTGTACTACACGGTTGGTACTGAAAAGAGTCTGAAAGTGTTCAGACCATCTATTCAGAATGGAGGTTTTATCTGTCAGAAGCGTTTGACCATCTGCACTGAGTAGTGGGCTTTGGACTTGGTACGTAGGCCCATATGCTGTTTTCAGGGCCTCATAGAATCCTTTGTGATCCCCTGTATCTGCACATAGTTGAGTTTTTGCAGCTAGATCGGTCCACCACTTGTTCTGGATGACACGGAGTTTCTGCTGAAGCTTGCTGCATGCAAGACGAAAGGCTGTTTTTCTTGCGTGACAGGATGGCAGTGCAAGGTGTGCTTGGTGGGCAGTTCTCTTATTCCTCAACAAGTCCTGGATTTCTTGATTGTTTTCATCAAACCAGTCCTTGTTCTTCTTGAGGGAGAACCCTAAGGATTCTTCAGAGGATTGCAGGATGCAGCTTTTAATATGATACCAAATTGTTTCAGGAGAGGAATCTGCAGGATTTGTGGGATGGTTTTCGAGCCTGGTTTGAAGATTTGTCTGGAATCTTTCTCTTACTGTGGCTGATTGGAGATCGTTAACTTGAAGTCTTCTCCTTGGGATACTGCCCCTTTTGGGTTTGAATTTGAGAATGAAGTTGAGTTTACAGCGCACAAGCCGATGGTCTGTTTGGCATTCTGCGCTGGGCATCACGCGGGTATGGAGGACATCGCGGACATCTCTCCGACGCACCAAGACATAATCAATGAGGTGCCAATGCTTAGACCTGGGGTGCATCCAGGTTGTCTTCAGACTATTTTTCTGCTGAAAGATAGTGTTAGTTATGGTAAGCTGTTGCTCTGCACAGAATTCTAGCAGAAGTCGACCATTATCATTGCAGTTTCCAACACCATGCTTGCCTAGTATTCCTTTCCAAGCTTCAAAATTCTTACCTACTCTGGCGTTGAAATCACCAAGGATAATGATCTTATCATCTGCGGGCACCTTTTGGGTAAGGCAGCGCAGGTCAGTGTAAAATTTATCTTTTTCAGCAGGGTCAGCTTGGAGAGTTGGGGCATATATACTGAAGATGACAACGTGTTGCTTGTTGTTTAGTGGAAGGCGTAGGGAGATAATGCGGTCAGAGTGACCTGTCGGCAGATTTTCGAGTTTAGGGACAATAGAGTTTTTGATCATGAAACCGACACCTGAGAGATGTTTTTCGGTTCTGGGCTTACCTGACCAAAAGAGTGTGTAACCGGCACCATGTTCTCTGAGGCTGCCTTCCTCGTGAAGGCGAACTTCGCTGAGAGCAGCAATGTCGATGTTGAGACGAGCCAGTTCATGGGCAATTAGGGCAGAACGTCGCTCAGGACGCCCACTGTTCGCAGAATCGAGCATGGTTCTGATGTTCCAACATGCTAGAGTTAATTTGGGTACACCTTTGGAGGCAGGTGCATGCCTTTGTCTTTTGCTCTTTGTGCGACCGCATTGGAAGAAGATGCCCGTTGGTCTGCGGTTAACCAACCGGGTGAAGGTGGAGATGAGCTTTGTTTAGGCCACCTTTTCTAGGCCCCTCTCCGAGTGGAGCAAGCAGTGCTGTCCTTGAAAAGGCTGCTTGGTCGTTCAGGGTGCTGCCCCAAGAGACTCTCATCTCCGTCAGTCTCAAATGACCAATATCCTGAACCGCCTGCATGCAGGGTTGAGTCTGCGGCTCCCAGTGCACCTTTCACCTACCGTTTCGACCCTCGCCCGTCGCTGCAGGACTTTTTGCATGTGGGTAAAGCCTTCAAGCCTGCGCAATGAATTTTTTAGGTGAGATGCAGTATGCGCGGAACTGAACCCACCCTTTAATCCTGAGGTTCATCTGCCAGGGCCAAGCGAGCTTGGACGGTGGCAGCGAGGTCCTCGGGACGTAGGTTTGATTAGAGTGACCTTCTCTTAGATGGATGGCCTTACAGGGCTAAGCGAGCTCCATCTGCCCGGGTTTGAGATTAGAGTTGTCCTTCTCCTAGGATGATTGCCAGAAGGCTAACGGGCTCATCCTGCCCAAGAATGTAACGTATCTGACCCTATGGTTTTGACCTGTCTGGCATGGGCGACCCTACCGAAGGCATGTACCATCGCCAGCATAGCTCGCAACCACATATGGGCACACATGGTCTGTGCCTGTCAGAGCGATCTGGGCAAGTCCCTCACTTCCCACCCCACTATCACCTAACTATACACAATCTCAAGGAGACACCCAGGAACAACCCCCGCCCTATCCACCCCTTCAGGACGCAACAGAGCAAAGCAGACACATCCAGAACATGCCGCAGCTGTGCAGCAGCCGCAGGTGAGCCAAAACCAAACAGACAAACAAAGCAACCAACCAACCCCCCCACTCATCCAAGGCTGGGGTGCCCACCAAGGCCCCAGCCTGGCTGGGACCGCCATCACTGTAAAGGAAACCCACTGTCCACCCTGACCATATCCTTCCTTCACTGTGTTACCACGTATCAACAGGTGCACTGCTCACCTGTGACACTTGAAACAGGACTGCCCCGCTCT
>NW_020917003.1:0-4914 GCF_003984885.1 Neopelma chrysocephalum | reverse complement strand
GGTCCTTGCCCTAATATCAAAGGGTAGTAAAGAACAATCTTGCAACTCAGTTTTTAGGATGTTTTTCAGGTATTCTGGCTTATCAGAAACATAGTAGGTTATAAAAGCATTAAGACACATAGTAAGAACATTATACATATCATATTCATGCTTCCCTAGACTACACATGATAAACTAGAAAGAAGCCCACAGAATTTCCTGAGAGTTCTCTGCTTGTATCTTGCAAACTGACCCTGTGGGTCTTAGACTTTGATGTCATCAATTTTCCCACTTAGAGGAATAAACACATAAAAGAAAATCTTATATTCCTTCTTAAATAATTCCTTGACAATTTTAGACCACAGAGAAATAACAGACTTCCGGGGCACAAAAAATGCCAGAAAGCTGGCCCTGAGTGACTGAACCGTGACCACAGCAGGGAATGTGCTTGAGGATGGCTAAAAGTGGGATTACAGAAAAACAAATGCTGAAAACCAAGACAGTTCCTGTGCTTATCACTTCTTTCCAAAATATTTGCATGTCAGCAGTGCTTTTTATTGCATTTCCCTGTCTGGGTACTGTCAGGGTAGTAACCTGTACCTCTCTGCATGACAAGAAGTTGAATGAGAGCTTTTTTGTGAGAGAAAGTTATGGTACAATAAAACCAGAATGTTATAGTACAGCGTGTTGGCAACTTTGCAATGTGTGCATGTACTCAGCATACTGCAGAGGAACTTCCTGTTATGTTTACTCCTAGCTGAGAAGATCAGAATGGGATGATAATACTATTCAGTCAGTGCTGTCCACATTTGGAGCCTAATATATCATACAGTTCATCACACAGAAAAATCCCAAGACACAAACAGAAGAATAAAAGAAAAGAAAAAGCAAATTTATTCCACTAAATAAGCAAGTGGCCACAAAGGCAAAATATCAAATATCAACCCTGAGACATTTTCCATAAGAATACAGGCAACCCAACTGTTAAATATTCCTAACTTTCACCCTGGTGAGTCACTGTGCTCGAAGAGCTGGATGATAGTTGTTTGCCAAGAACACGTTTAATCTAGAATCTGCAGCCTCTGTCACCAGAGGTGCAAGAGGTACACACAATGCACTTCCCCAGCTCCCAGAATCCTTTCAGCAGTTGCACTTCGTGTGGCATTGGGTTACACAGAAGCCTGCTCGGCTCTTGTTTGATCTTGTTTGTTTACCTCACTCATGGTACACACACTAAATCTATTTTCCAGCTTATGACAAGTGCTTCCATTATTCCTTCTTTCCAGCACCCTAAGCATCTTAAATGCTGGCCACAGAAATGCTGCTGTTTTCTAGTTTCCATTTTCTCATTTGACAGAAACATCTACAAAGCTTTATGTGTCATTTGAGTTTTAAAGTTCACCGAGCTTTTGCAGTTCCTTGCTGATATGCTGAATATGGGGACAAATCCAATTTTTAGCTTATTTCAACTACTTTTGAGGAGTGAAAAGGCAAACTGACAATATGAACCCAAATCTGTAATTCATCTCTGCTAGGGCTAAGTTGCAGCAAAATACCTTGAGAAAGGAAAGTAAGAGGCAATACATCTCTTCCTCAGCCAGGTGTTCTTGGGAGGAAAAAATAAAGTCTCATCTTTCAAATTAACTGCCAGTCAGAAGGGTCCATGCTGATACCCACTCCCTTGAGCTTCTTAGTCTGAGGATGCTGCTGAACCCCCCTGTGAATATGATGAGTTTCTGGAATGACACCAACAATCTCTGAACGTGCATCCCTGGACCACCCCCCAGTTTTCACTTGTGCCAGTGGCACATCTCATGGATGCCCTCCTTTCAACATTTCTCCTTTAGCTGTATTCCAAAATGGAGGAGCAGCATTTTCCCTTAAAACAGAGTGACTTACAAGAACTTACCAGAAGACTGTTTGATAAAAAGAACATTCTTTTGTACTGCTGAACATCCTGCACTACTAATAAATTCAGAATGAGAATAAAGGGTGTTCAGCTCAGCAGGGAAAGGGTAGATCCTTGTACATCTTATAAATATAGATGCATATTTTACAAAGACCATTTAAAAGTCAGACCTAATCTCTCTTTGCACCTTCTGTAGTAGAATGCTGGAGACAATAAGTAGGATTTAATTGGTCCTCGTGCCATAGCAGAAACCTCCCACCTACACTCATTTACTGTGTCACTGCTAATAATCAGTATTCTAATGAAAGCAGCATCTTTATCTGCTTCAGAGGATATTTCTATATATGATGATATTTCAAAGTACATTGCAAAGCCACGTAGCAAGATCTCATTCCAGCACTGACTCTGATATTTGTGGCAGCAGGAGCTGGACTCAAAGACACTGTTTGCAGTTTGCAGAAGCAGAACACTTTTCCAAAAACTTCTCTCTGGAACTTAGGAATTCAGGTCTTCCTAGTCCCTTATAGCACAGCCACAGAAAAGCAAGGATGCTATAGATCTTCTTCATTATTAGCCTTTTGCCCAAGGTGCTTTCTTTACTATTTGATTTTTCTTCCTTTTCCATGTTTTTCTTTAGCTTCAGTAAACAAAACTCGCACATGTGAGTATTAAAATTAGTTTATTAATAAAAATTAGACAACATGATACAGTTGAACTACAAATGACAGGTCTTGCACTCTATATTCTGTAAATGTCCTACTGACACTTTTGCTTGTGGTTTTATATCCCAATTTTTTTTTTAGGTCACTTCAGTCGTTTTGAAAAAGGACTGTATTTTAACTCATTTGAATGTCATATACATGTATTTATTTACCCAGGAAATAATAGGAAGTTTCTGATATTTTGGGAAATCTGATAACATACTGTTGAACTCTGAGGAGGAACGAAGAAGAACACTGAAAAGGATGGTTTTCCCATGAGGAGAAAAGTATTTTTTATTCTCTAAAATTCCTGACATTGAAATATGCTGACTGGAAAGGTCAGTGATATTCCATGTTTGAAGGAGAAGGCCTTAGCTAAAGAGGTACTTGAAGAGAAGAAACTCACAAACCCTGGCAGGACACATACCCAAATCCTAAAGAATAACTGTAAGGGCAGAAAATGTCAGGGGAGAGTCGACTGTTCTATCTGGATATGTCTGTGTTCCATGCTAAAGCAAAGAGGCTTTGCTCTTAAAATCCCTCTGCACGTTGTGTTGATTTCCTTGTCTGTGTTTGTGGCTGTGCAGCTGAAACTGGTCAGCTGGATAGAGAGCAGGGATGATTTCCCTCATTAAATGCCCTGGGCAGGTTAATACTGGTCCTGGAAGTAAGGGATGGGGAACTGAAAGACTCTCCTTTTAAGCAGCTGTGTCATGTAGAATATCTGTGCCAGAGGGAACTGCAGAGATGGTGCCTGGAGCCTGGCAAGTGACTGTACAGAAGTTGAGAGGCAAACAGTCAGCATGTCTGTGGGTCCAGACACCATGCAGTGAATGCTGAACTTCAGGAATGTTACCAGAGCTGTGTAACAGTCTTCACCAGTAGTGCTGCTTGGGAATGTGCACATAAAACTACTGTCTGGACATGTAACAACACTTAGAAATGGTTGCTTGGTGTCTCCAAAAAGACCTGATTAACTTGAGCAGCCCCACCTTCCTGCAGTTACAAATCTTTCACGAACTTCAAATCCCACAGAAAAGTACGGGTCTGAATGTCCACAAATGCTTGGGAAGTGGACAAATACCTGGGAATTTTCTGGAAAGTTTGAACTGTAATCTAAATTAATTGAGTGCACTGTGAGTCACACAATTATTTGATACTGTGTAATTGTCAGGCTCACCGACAGCAAACAAGAAACCAGCTGCTTGTGTGTGAGCAGGACCCAGTTTCTTCAAAAAGAAAAGGATCTTCTGAAACATCAAGTCAAACTGCTAGGAAATGCATCCATCCATTTTTATTTTTTAAGTGAGAAAAATAAGTGGGTTTGATAATTTAAAAAAAAAACACAAACCAAGCAAACAAAAAACCCCAAACCTCAGGCTTTTTCCTGGAAGTTCCCGAGAAAAAGCTGTATTCCCTTTTGAGCTTTATTTCTTTTATTACCATCTATAATTGTTTCCCAGGGTTTAATCAGTCACATGTAGCTGCAACAGCACTGACTGGAGAATGTCTGCTGTATAGGCTTTATTTACCTTTTCCAGAGGAGGGAGATGGAGGCCTGAAGCCATGATTTTGTCTTCATTCTGTGTGCAGCACATCTCAAGGACAGAGCACTGGACTGTTATCAGAAGGGAGAGCTGTAAGGGCATGAACATTCCTGGAAGCCTATTATACACAAATACAATGTGGAAAGAATATGGAAATGGGCCTGAGCTTTAGCAATATTCATTTTGTGCAGAGTTTTACATGTTTCTAAGAACCCAAGCTATTTCAGATTCTATTAGGTCTTTTGTGTTGTATCATTTAATGTATTACAAAGCAGCTGTAGCTAACAGCAAAGGTGGGGGAGAAGTACAAATCTCACAGCAGTGCATAATATAACCCTCTTGAATCAAAATGTTGCCTTTTTTTGGAACAAAAAGTAACCTTATATAAAAATGGGAGTTTCAGTGCTGACTACACCACATGGAGACAACTGAGGAAGTATGAATGGGAAGGAGAGAGGAAATGTTACCTGTGTGTTCTGTGGGTTATTTCAGTCCTACAATCTTGCAATCTGCTTCTAGGCTGATCCTTTTCTAATTGTTCTTTAAATAAATAAATAAACAAATAAAAGCCCTGATATTAACAAAGTATCGTGACTGCAGGAAAGGACAGAAAGCCTTTGCAGCTTATTGGCCCTCTCTTGTTTTTTGTTTTCTCCTGCATAGGATAATATTTTCAAGACATGTTTTTCCCTGCATATTGTGCTTACACAGACTTTTTGGTGCAGCTCTAAAAAGCTTTTCAGCGAGGTAAATGATTAAAGATGCAGGGACTCAAAAC
>NW_020917002.1:0-1660 GCF_003984885.1 Neopelma chrysocephalum | reverse complement strand
GGGGGGGGCTCAGGTGTCCCAGGACAACGTGACCCAGCTCCAGGAGAGATCTGGGGAGCAGTGAGGAGGTACTGGTCTGTACTGCTCTGTCCTGGTTCGTCTCCCCAATCCCCAAAGCCCGTCCCCAGCTGCCCCAGGACCCTCCTGGACCCCAAAACCCCCCAGGCCCCTGAGTTGGTCCTGCTGCCCCTTGAGCATCTGCAGCTGCTGCAGAACCAGGCATTTCATCAGCAAATGTGCAGCTGACACCAAGCTGGGGGTGTGTTGATGTGCTGGAAGGCAGGAGGGCTCTGCAGAAGGACCCTATCCCTAGGGTGATAGAAATGTCTGTCCTTATATATCTGCAAGGTTAGTCTGTAAATGTGTGGTGTTAGCAAAGCAGGCTGAGTTCTGGGCTAGTTGTAGAAAGAGAAAGAAGCCCAGAGGCCAGTGCAAGCAGGCAGCCCTCAGCTTGCACATCATGTCCCCTCCGTGCAGGTTCCTGTCCTTGAGCCCAGGCCCTGAGGTGAGGCTGAGAAGTGGCGCGGAGGTGAGCCCAGAGCTGTCCCTGAGGTGAGCCTGAGAATAAGTGCAAGGCAGAGGTGCTGCTGAGGAACACAAACAGTGCCTGGCCACGGAGCCTGCAAGGAGGAGCAGAGACAGCCCTGGCAGTGTAGGGGGCCAGGTTGTCCCTGTGCCTTCCCCTGCAGGCCCTGGCTGTCCCTGCTGGGCCCCTGTCCATCCCCATCAGGTCCCTGCCCGTCCCCCCCGGGCTGAGCTCCCCCCAGGAAGTGCCGTGGAGCTGAAGCTGCTGCCATCCCCCCCCTGCAGCCGCTGCCCCAGCCAAGGGAGCAGCAAAGGCAGGGCCAGGAGCAGAGGCAGCAGCAGGGGAGCCCTGGGGGGGCCGGGAAGCTCTTGTGTGGGGCAGGAAAGAGGCGCTGGGCACGAGGCCGGGGCTGTGCTGAGCAGGCCCAGCCCTCACATCCCCCCAGCCAACGCCGGCTGCCCGGGGGGCTTGGGAGGGACCCCCAGCCCGTGTGCCCCACACTCAGTTGGCAGGGAGAGAGCCAAGGGACAGGGCCACGGGCAGGGCCATGGGTGAGGGACAGGCAGGGCCATTGCAGGGCCACGGTGAGGGCACAGCCTGTGGCAGCAGAGCTGCCCAGGGCCGGGGGCAGCCGGGGGTGTTGGTAGCAGCCAGTGCTGGGGCCGAGCAGAGCACGAGGCCTCTTGCAGAGCCCTGGAGCAGCCTCCCACTTGTCAGCCCTGCCCTGGTGGGGTGACACTGTCCCCTCCCTGCAGGACACTCCCCCAGAAATCTTTAGGGGGGCCTTTTGTGTCTATTCCTGGTTGCTGCTTGATGCTGGGGACCTGAGGGAGCCTCTGCAATCCCATGCATGGGGCACAATCTCCTCTCCAGAGCTTGACTCACTGCAGCCTTTGCAGGGAAATCTGTGCTGGCAGCCCAAGTATGTCACGACCCCCCGCAGTCCCCCCGGATATTTCGGACGAGTTCCCCCTTCCCAAGCAGGGGAAGCCTGGACATTGGGGACCCCTGGGATCCCCAAGACAAGAAAGTAGAGAACGTGGAGATGGGGAATGTCTGAGAACGCAGCAGCTCGAAGGCAAGAGTCAGAGGAGAAGGGACTTTTGGGACCCCCAACACTCCCAGCATCCCTAA
>NW_020917001.1:0-12224 GCF_003984885.1 Neopelma chrysocephalum | reverse complement strand
TGCCCAGCACTTGTGGCAGCAGCTGCCTGTCCCTGCCTGCCTGTCTCCGGGTGAGGAGCTGTTCCTGCCAGCAGCCCCTCCCTGTGCCCAGCTCAGCTCCCTGCCAGTGCTGCCAGAGCCATCCCCAGTCCAGTGCCCAGGAGCAGCTCTGCCTGGGCAGGGGCTGCAGAGCAGATCCCAGACACCCTGCAGTTGAGAGCTGACCCTGGCAGGCCGCAGAGTCCCTGCCCCAGCACACAGAGCCCTGGGGGCAGGACCCTGCTCTGCACCACAGCCCTGGGCACCCCTGGCTGCACCCCCACCTTCCCAGCCCACAGCCAGCCCTGGCACAGGGAACCTTCTTGCCCTGGGCCTCTGATGGGGCAGCAGCAAGTCCTGCTCTGCAGCAGCTTCTCCTGCTGCACCCCAGCAAATCCAGCAGAGCCATCCTGACAGCTCCTGCCACTGCTGGCATTTGGCAGCTGGGAGAGGCACTTGCAGGAACTCACCTGCACTGCTCTGCAGCCAGAGCCTGAGCGTGGCAAAGGGCTGGCAAGGTTCCTGCCCTGAGCAGCTCTCCCCTGTCCTCCCACCCCAGGATCCCTTGAACCTTCTGCTCCCTTCTCCTCTCTGCCCTTGCTGCCTGCAGCTCCTGCCCTACTCTGCCATATGGCCACTTCCCCTGCACTGCAGCAACTGGGAGAGTCCTGCTGAAAGATCCTAGAAGCTGTGGGATGTGCCAGCTTTAGGAGTTGCCTCCAGGAAGGGAAGTGGAACTTTCCTACCACCAGAGAATTCTTCCTTCAAATCCTGGGAAGGTTTCTCCTGTAGTGAGAGCTCAGTCACCTCCCAGCCCAGGCTGCCTCTCATCTCTCTGCCTTCTCTCCTGTGCCCTGGGTGCTGCAGGCAGTGCCCTCAGCCCTGCTGGGCTGTGCAGAGGAGCTGCTCACCAGCAGAGCTGTCTCTTTGAAGCTCTTCTTGGTTGCCAGGAGCTCGGTGTGTGCCAGGAGCCCAGCCCAGCTCAGCAGCACAGCAACAGCCCCAGGCAGCCCTTGCTCTGCCCCTCTGGGCTCCCTCCAGCTGTCCCTGGGGCTCCAGGGGAACCTGCTGGCACACAGCTGAAGGAAATAATGATGTTCCTTCTCTCACCTGGGCACAGACACTTCTTTCAGCAGGGTCATTTCTCCAAACAGACACAGAGTTAAGTTCAAGAGTCCCCTTTTCATGTCTCATCATTAGACAGGAAACCCAGACAGTGCCCAGGAGGGATCTCCTTCACCTGCACTGAGGGAAGGGACTCAGCTGAGTCAACAGAGGTGTCTCATTGTGGCTCTGCAGACCTGGGGCCAGAAGGACACTCAGCTCCTTCCACAAGGCCCATGGGCTGGGATTCCTCCTGCCCCACTTCAATGGGCCCAAAACAGGCCCCTGCAGGTGACTCCTTGTCCCAGCTCCCATGGGAATGAATGAAGACCAAAGCCAGTAGTGACCTGCTGGGACACAAAGCCCTGGTTCCTTCTGAGGGGCCAGAAGTGACCGAGATTCCTGCTGGGAACTGCAAGCTCCAATGGAGCAGTTCCTAGGGACAGGGCAGCAGCTGTGGGATCTTCTTGGAGGCTGCTGGGACATTGCTTTGGCCAACTTCAGTGGCAGAAGGTGCCCACATGTGGGACAGGGGAAACTGTCACTGTTCCTTCTGTCCAGGGCAGCCTATAGAGGTGTTCAGGTGGCCAAGTGGAGTCATGTGGCACAGGGAGAGAGGTCTCTCTCCTGTTCTTTATCAGGGTATTTTCTACATGTCCTCAGAGTACAATGGCAGTTGTCTCCTGGACATCCCTTCACTGCTGAACCTCATTCAGGGCAGCTGAGCCTGGATTGAATAGCCAAAGAGGGGCCTGTAGTGCCAGGGGAGGTGCCAGGGCTCTGCAGCACAAGTGCAGCAGCTGCCATGGACAGCACAGGGCCTGTGCAGGAAGCCCGTCCCCATTCCCAGCAGTTGTGGGACAGGCACCACCCAGGGCTTCTCAGGCACATTGGGTGCCTTTGGGGCAGGGAGTGAATCCCAGCCCTGCAGGGACACAAAGGCTGTCCCTTCTCTGCCCAGCCAAGGCTGGGCCAGGCACGAGTCCGAAGCACATCAGCCCAGGCTGTCCACACTTGTTTCCTCCCTCTGCTGGCTCTTCTCTCCCCCAGCATTTCAGCAGCATGTGCTGATCTCCTCAGGGATCAGGCCTGTGATTTTCCCCCTGGGCCTGAGTCCCAGCACGTCCACCCCCAAAGCCATTGTCAGCAAAGCCTCTGCACACCCCAGCTCTCAGGGCTTTCAGAGCAGCTTTCCCCACTGCAAGCCTGTTCTTACACCGGTGCCCCCACTGAGGGGCTGCAGCCAGACAGGCCCCACTGCCTGCGTGTGGGGCTCAGGCAGGAGCACCTGCAGCCCCAAGTCTCTCTTCATTCCACTTGGAGGCAATAACAGCCCAGGCCTGCTGAGACAGTTCCCAGGTTGCAGGGCTGTGATGGGTTGGGAGAGAAGGCCAAGGAGACACAGGAAAGAAAGAGCTGGAGTGAGGTGTCCTCAGTGGGAAAGAGACTCTTGGAGCTGTGGAGCTGCTCTAGGGGATGAACAACTTGGGTGAACTTTTGTGGGTGAGAGTCAGAGGAGAGACTGGTTTGGTTGACATTGTGGAGTGAGACAAAGAGCCCATTCAAGTTGGCTTTGATAACTCTGGAATTGACTGGAAAGGCATCACAAGATTATGCAGAGTCCCAGAGGTTTGTGCAGGGTCTTTGTCAAGAAAGCCCTTGGGACCCAGGCCTTTAGAGCAGAGCTGGCAGGTTGGTGGACAACAGGGAGGCTCATCTGCATCTGCTTCTCTCCAAGAGGAATAAAGAGGTTGCCATAGTAACTGACGGTAGCGATGGGACTTTATGATGCTTGCCATGGTAACTGACAATAGCAATGCGACTGTATTATGGTTACCATGGTAACTGACCATAGCAATGTGACTGTATTATGGTTGCCATGGTAACTTACTGTAGGATGGGAATGTCTGATGGTTGCCATGGTAACTGACTGTACCAATGGGAATGTATTATGGTATCCATGGTAAACAACCATAGCAATGGGCATTTATGATGGTTGCCATGGCAACCGACCGTAGCAATGACATCATATACTCGTTACCATGGTAACTGACCATAGCAATGACAGCATATGCTGGTTGCCATGGTAACCGACCATGGCAATGGGAATGTATGATAGTTGCCATGGTAACCAGCTGTAGCAAGGGGAATGTGTGATGGTTGCCATGGTAACTGACCGTAGCAGTGGAAGGTATGACAGTTGCCATGGTAACTGACCACAGCAATGGGAATGTATGATGGTTGCCATGGCAACTGAGCATAGCAGTGCTACGTATGATGGTTGCCATGGTAACTGGTAGGAAAAATGGGAATGTATGATGGTTTCCATGGTAACTGACCATGGAAATGAGAATGTGTGATGGTTGCCATGGTAAGTGACCGTAGCAGTGGGAAGTATGCTGGTTGCTATGGTAACTCACTGCAGTAATGGGAATGTGTGATGGTTGCCATGGTATCACCGTATTGATGGGCATGTATGATGGTTTCCATGGAAACTGATTGTAGCAATGGAAATGTGTTATGGTTGCTATGGTAACCGACCATAGCAACAGGACTTTATGCTGGTTCCCATGGTAACCGACCATACAAATGGGAATGTATGGTGGATGGCATGGTAACTGAGTGTAGCAACAGGAATGTATGATGGTTGTCATGGTAACCGACCATAGCAATGGGAATGTTTGATGGTTGCCATGGTAACCATCTGTAGCAAAGGGAATGTGTGATGGTTGCCATGGTTACCAACCTTAGCAATGCAACTGTATGATCATTGCCATGGTAACTGGCCATGGCAAGGGGAATGTGTTGTGGTTACCATGGTAACCGACTGTAGCAATGTAAATGTATAATGGTTGCCATTGTAACTTACTGTAGCTATTGGAATGTGTGATGCTTGCCATGGTAACTGACCGTAGGAATGGGAATGTATGATGGTTGGCATGGTAACCGATTGCTGCAATGGGAAGTATGATGGTTGCCATGGCAACTGACCGTAGCAGGGGGAGGTATGATGGTTGCTATGGCAACTAACCTTAGCAATGGGAATGAATGGTGGTTTCCATTGTAACCAAGCATAGCAATGGGAATGTATGATTGTTGCCATGGTAACCAACCCTAGCACTTGGAATGTGTGATGGTTGCCATGGTAAGCGACCATAGCAATGGGAATGGGTGATCGTTGCCATGGTAACCGACTATAGCAATGGGAATGTGAGATGGTTCCCATGGTTACTGACCCTAGGAACAGGAATGTATGATGGTTGCCATGGTAATCAACCGTGGAAATGAGAATGTGTGGCTGTGTCCATGGTAACTGACCGTAGCAGTGGGAAATATGGTGGTTGCCATGGTAACTGACTCTAGCAATGGGGATGTATGATGGTTCCATGGTAAGTGACCATAGCAATGGGAATGTGCAGTGTTTGCCATGGTAACTTACCGTAGCAATAAGAATGTATGATGGCTGCCATGGAAACTGACCGTAGCAACGGGAATGCATGATGGTTGCCATGGTAACCAGCTGTAGCACTGGTATGCTGGTTGCCATGGTAACTGACTGTAGCAATGGGAATGTATGACAGGTGCCATGGTAAAAGATCATAGCAATAGGAATGTATGATTGTTGCCATGATTACTGACCATAGCAATAGGAATGTATGATGGTTGCCATGGTAACTTACTGTAGCAGTGGAAAGTATGCAGGTTGCTATGGTAACTGACTGTAGCAATGGGATAGTAATATGGTTGCCATGATAACTGACCATAGCAATAGGAATGTATGATGGTGACAATGGCCCACTGATTCCATCATTTTCCCCAGTGTCACAATGGACCCTTGATTCCATGAGATTCCGCAATGTCCCATTGGTTCCCTTTGGTTCCAAAAGGTTCTGGGATGTCACACTGGCCCCTTGATTCCCTGACGTTCCACAAAGTTCCAGGGTCCTTTTGATTCCATGAGGTTCCGCAGTGTCCCATGTTCCCTTTGGTTCCAGGAGGCCCCAGTGTATTCCAATGGCCCCTGGATTCCATGAGATTCCACAGTGTCCTGGGGTTCCCTTGTCTCCCTGAGTTTTGGCAGTGTCCCGGGGTCCCTTTGTTCCCAAAAGGTTCTTTTTGTTTCCATCAGGCCCTGCCACGTCCCAGACTCTCTTTGGTTCCATGAGGGGCTGGAGGGTCACAATGTCCCCTTTATTCCATGAGGTTCCTCCATATCCCAGGGTTCCTTTGGTTCCAGAGGGTTCCACAGTGCCAAAACTCCCTGGTTCTTATCCTTCCAACATTTGTGGGCCCATTCTATCCCTGCCTGGGATGGAGCACCATTGTGTTTCTGCAGGAATGGATCCATGGCCATCCTGCCACTGCGCCAATTGAATGCTGCAGAAACGTCACTGCAGGCCCGACCCTGGATGCAGGAACAGTCTGGGAACTACAGGCCTGCTCCCATTCAGCAGAGCCAGTCGGGGTCACAAAGAGCACAAGTGATTGACTGCAACCCCTGCAGTTCTCTGGCATTGCTGGGGACAAATGCATGAACTCCCAGGAGCTCTGCAGAGCCCTGACAGTGCCACTGCAATCCCAAGCTGCATTGCCCGGGTCAACACAGCACAGCCAAGGCCACAACCCTTCCTGAAAGGTGTCCCTTGTGGGGAGGGCCAGGGGGACAAACCCCTCCATCTGTCCCTGCACATGTTGTGTCCAATTCTCATCCCCCACTTAGGGACAAAGTCAGGCTACATTGTGTCTTTAGCTTTGCATTTGCTTCACTCTTTTGTGCTTCCAACACACACACACACACCCCAGTCTGGGCGGAGTCTGACCCCCCAAAGAACACCAGACCTGACTATTTGTGGCTCCCACTGCACTGGCTGGAACTTGGGCCACAATCTGTGCCAGGAGCAGAGAGGTCCCTCCCCACAGAAACTTCTTGGCAATGGAGTTCTTAAGAAAATGGGACAGGCTGTGGGGATCACTTGCAGGGCACAGCCAGGGACATGTCTTGACCAGCCTCCTGTTTAACAGGACCAGCTTTTTCAGCCTCTTTTCTCTCTCTTTTCTCATGCTTGTTCCTCCAGAAACCACTGGGATCCTACCCTTGCTTTGGTTCTTTCCTAGACATCCCATGACAAGTCTTGCTCAGTCCCCAAATCCCCTTTCAGGCTGCCCATCATGAGTCTCAGAGCCCGAGGCCGAATCCCCCATCCTCAGCTGCAAGGTCACCCTGAGAGGTTCTGCCATTGACCCAACTGTTTAAAGTTTCTTACAGATACTTTGGAAGTTCCTTGGAATTAATTTTTTACCTTTTGGGCTTAGAAGGGTTTCTCCAAAACATGACAATTCATGTCCTCAACATGGAAATTCTTTGGAGAAGGAGTTTGGGACTTTAGACTCAAAAGAATCTCAGAAGGAGTTGGCTTGGAAGGGAGCTAAAAGCTCATCTGGTCCAAACTCCTGGATGTGGGCAGTGACATCTTTTACTAATTGATGTTACTCACACTTCTTGTCCTTGGACAAATGCAGGGATGGGACATCCATTTCTCTGGAAACCTCTTCCAGTTCTTGCTGCCCTGATTGTTAAAACTTTCCTCCAATAACAAACTCTTTCAATTCAAAGCCACTGCTCCATGTTCTGCCACTACAGGCCTTGGTAAAAAGTATCCCTGTGATTTACTTCAACTATGAGCATGATATTTTCATCTTCAAAAACATTACTGAGTGCCCAGAGATCTCCGAAGATGGGCTTGAAAGGTCTCAAGCACAGGAGCACTAGAGAGGGGCTAAGGAGCTGTGGCCTCAGTGATGTGGAGACTGAGGACAGTACAGGACAGCCCTGAGAGGGCTTGAAGGGAGGATTTAGAGATGGTGGATCCTTTTGTTATAGCAGAAAAGAGCATGAGAAAGAAAGAAATAATGCCAAGTTCAGCTGGGGAGGCCATGAGTGGACATGAGGAAAAAGGAATTTCACACCTGCCTTCCCAGGGGCTGGGGGTCAGGGCTTGGCCCGTTGGATCAAGGAAACAACTCAAGGTTTATTCAGCATCAGAGCCACCTTTCCCTTGCTTGTCCATCCTTGTCATCACTGTCTACACTTTTCTTTCCCAACTGGAATATGGGGATGCTTTCTCACTCCTGTCCCTCAGTGGGACCCATTAACAGTACAAGAAACTTCAGTACTTCAAACTCATTTTGACTTCTTGAATAGTTGTTTGAACTTACTCTCAGGGACTGACTCTCACGTAAACAACATCAACCCCCCCGAGGGTCATTAAATGCCTGTTTCTGTTGCTGTGCTGCTGAGCTGGGCCGGGCTCTTGGCACACAAGAAGCTCTTGGCAAGCAAGAAGAGCTTCAAAGAGACAGCTCTGCTGGTGAGCAGCTCCTCTGCACAGCCCAGCAGGGCTGAGGGCACTGCCTGCCACACCCGGGGCACAAAACCAAGGCAGAGAGAGGTTACACACAGCCTGGGCTGGTAGGGAAGTTGAGAGGAAGATCCACTGCAGGAGGAATCTTTCCAGGCTTCCTCACGGTAAGTCAGCATGAAGGGCAATGTGTCTGCAATTTGTGCAAAGATCTCCTAACGCTGGCACATCGCACTCCCTGCTGCACCATCCCAGGCACATCCCAGCAGGATTCCCTTCTCCCAGGGATGGCTGCAGGGTTGTGAAGCCGGGCTGTGCCACCCAGGCTGCCCCAAGCTGTCCTGCAGAGCAGGGTCCTGCAGCCCAGGGCTGTGCCGGGGCAGGAGCTCTGCCACTGCCAGGGGCAGCTCTCACCTGGGCTGGGGAGCTCCCTCAGGGCTGGGCAGAGCCTGGGGGTGGAAAGAGCAAAGCCTGGCAGGGCAGGGGAGGTTGCTTCTGCTATCAAGTGAGAGTTTCATGGGTCAGGGCTGCTCACAGAACCAGAGAACCCCAGAATATTTTGCAGGGGATACTTCAAGGGAAAGGTCCAAGGAGGGATTTCTCTCAAGCTCTCAAGCCACATGCCTGCTGGTTTGAGTTCCAGAAGGAAGTCTGAGGAGCTGCACAAAGCTGAGAACAACTCCTGGCACTGTTGGTGTCGGGCAAGTTGGCACAGCTGGCTCAGGGTGATGCTGCCCTGAGTGCCCAGTGGGCTCTGCCCTGACCTCTCCCAGCTGGACCCTCCCTGTGCATTTCCTTGGTTCTCAGCTTGCCCGTGGCCCTGAGGTTGTTCCTTCCTTCTCTCAGTCAGGTTCACTGGGGAGGGGAGTTTAAGCTGCACAGTCCAACACTGATCCTGGCATTCCCCTATGGCCGGTGTGTCCCTGGGAATGAGGCATTCCAATTGTCCTCTGCCCTATGGGGCTGTGGGCAGTGAAGTCTGTGGGCCTGGGTAAGGTGCTCTTTTTCCCTCAGTCAGACCCTGTCATTAGGACACTTGTCTCTTTTCTGAGGTGTCCTTCCAAGCTGGGAGCTGCCCTCAAGAATTCAAATCATCCTCCCAGCACAGTTCTCTGAAAGCCCTAGTGGAGAGGGGCAGAGATGCTGTGCCCATGCCAGGAGATGCTGTTGGGTTGGGGAGATGAGCCACGGGTGTCCTTGGCTCCAAGTGGGCTGCTGAGTCCTTGAGACAGGCTGAGACCTTGAGGGGGCTGGGATGGATCCCTCTGCTCTCAACAGTGCCTGGTGGCTTTTCAGACCCAAATGGGAGTGTGATCAATCTCCATCTCAGGAAGGAGCAAAGCCGGGGCAGTTGGGAACAAGGAAGAGGGACAGACCAGCTCCCCTCCCTCTGCACTAAGCCCCGGACAATCTTCCTGCCTGGCAGGACCTGCTCTGTTCTCCCTGAGTGCATCAGAAGTGCTGAGGGGTTCTGACATCCAGGAGAGATGAGGGAATTGGAAAAATAAAAAAAGCAAACAAAACAAAGCTTTGACACTGCTTTCTGCTGTCCTGGTTTTTCTCAGAAACTGGGAGGGCAGATGCTGACAAGCCCTTTTGCATTGGGAGCAGTTTCATCTGACACAGTTGAACACCAGGATGGGCCCCTGTGCCCACCATGCCCATGACCCCAAAGGTGCAGAGCAGGGCTGAGCCCTCACAGCCAGTGGGCAGAGGGTCTGCTCCTCCTGGAAGATGTAGTGAGCCCCACCCAGGGCTCCAGGCATGGAGCTGAAGGAGAGACTCCTAGAAAAGGAAAATAGGTGGGGGAGTGTAGCCGGGAGGGCGATATTGGGAAATGGCTTTGGTTTTTCTCAGGAAGTTCTTCACTAACATATCACTGATATTTCCTCCTTGGACAGTGCCCCACACCAAGAGGCAGCAAATGCCCAACAGCAGCAGCTCCATGCCCCAGTTCCTCCTCCTGGCATTCGCAGACAGGCGGGAGCTGCAGCTCCTGCACTTCTGGCTCTTCCTGGGCATCTCTCTGGCTGCCCTCCTGGCCAACGGCCTCATCCTCAGCGCCGTAGCCTGTGACCACCACCTGCACACCCCCATGGGCTTCTTCCTGATCAACCTCTCCCTCACAGACCTGGGCTGCATCTGCACCACTGTCCCCAAAGCCATGCACAACTCCCTCTGGGATACCACAACCATCTCCTACATGGGATGTGCTGCACAGCTCTTTTTCTTTTTCTTCTTCATGTCAGCAGAAGTTTCCCTCCTCACCATCATGTGCTACGACCACTACGTTGCCATCTGCAAACCCCTGCACTACGGGACCCTCCTGGGCAGCAGAGCTTGTGCCCACATGGCAGCAGCTGCCTGGGCCACTGGGTTTCTCAGTGCTCTGCTGCACACAGCCAATACATTTTCCCTGCCCCTGTGCCAGGGCAATGCCCTGGGCCAGTTCTTCTGTGAAATCCCACACATCCTCAAGCTCTCCTGCTCACACTCAGGCTACCACAGGGGAATTGGGCTCATTGGGGTTACTGCCACTTTATCACTTGGTTGTTTTGTTTTCAATGTTTTCTCCTACGTGCAGATCTTCAGGGCTGTGCTAAGGATCCCCTTGGAGCAGGGACGGCACAAAGCCTTTTCCACGTGCCTCCCTCACATGGCCGTGGTCTCCCTGTTTGTCAGCACTGCCACATTTGCCTACCTGAAGCCCCCCTCCATATCCTCCCCAACACTGGATCTGGCACTATCAGTTCTGTACTCAGTGGTTCCTCCAACCCTGAAACCCCTCATCTACAGCCTCAGGAACCAGGAGCTGAAGGATGCCATAGGGAAAATGATGACTGGATGCTTTTCTGCATACTATGAAGAAAGTAACTCATTACAATCCCAGACTCCTTTCTGCCATGTGTAGGTGGGAGTTTTGGTGCTTTCTTTTTTTTGCTAATATTTTGATTTTGTTTGCCTTTTTCTTTTCTTGATTTTGATTTTTAATTTTATTTGTTATAAATTTTTCCACAAAAGGATGTCTTTACTCTTACTATTACTACATCAGTATCTACTTGCTGTAACCCAAGGACTTTCAGCAGTCATTATATCTTTACATTTGAATGAAATAGTTCCCTGCTCTGACCTGAGTGTCCAAGATGCTTCCTCAGCCCTTCTCCAGAGCTGCAGGGGCAGTGCCTGTGTGCAGAGCTGCAGGGAAGAGACTCCCAGCACAGCAGCACAGCCAGGGACAAGGGCACTTGCTCCTTACACATCCGCTCTTTCCAACTCCACACTGTCCTTCCCAGCCCTGCTGTGGGTGCAAGACCTGAGTGCTCTGGCAGCTTGGGCACAGTCCTGCTGCGTGTCTGTGCTGGGATCACACACAGGGACAGGTCCTGGAACTGCTGGCACAGAGCTGGGCTCCACAGCAGCAGCTCCATCAGCAAAGGACATCTCCTGAGGGCAGGGCAGGAAGGCTTCAGGCTCTTCCTCCACAGTTCCTGTCACCAATGTGCTCCAGGAATGCCCTGGCAAAGCAAATGCCAGTGCCCAGCTGAGAGTGGGAGTGTGCAGGGTGGGGGCACGCAGTAGTGTCCTTGCACAGCCAGAGCTCTGGCACAGACCTGAGGGACCAGCAGAGCAGGGGCTGGGCTGTGTCTTTGTTCCAGGGACAGCCTGGCAAGGTGCCCCAGGGCCACTGTCACAGAGCAGCCCCTGCAACCCCCATTCCCAGCCCTGGCCTCTCACCCCACCTGCAAGAGGTTGGTTGTCCCTCCATGGAGGGACATCAAGGGACCAAGTCAGAAGCCACGTTTGCTTTGTACTGAGGACACCTCAGCATGTCTGCTCCATCCCTGCCCTGCCTTCTGACCCATCCCTTTCCCTGCCCAGCAGGAAAGCAGCCCGGCTGGGCAGCATTGTCCCTGTGCAGGCAGGAAGGGCTCTGCAGGCAGGAGTGGCATTGCCCTCCAGCAGAGGCACTTCTGCCCTTTCCCAAAGCACAGAGCACAGCTGAGCACTGGGATGCAGCCAGAGGCACCCACAGCTCCATGGGTCACCCTCTGAGCTGCCTGCACAGCTTCAGTGAGCACCAGACAGAGAAAGAAATGCTCTCACTCACAGGAATCCAAGGAGGGGAGAGGGGACATAAATAAGTCAAAGGAGATAAAGAATTTAAAGGTTAGAGCCAAATATATCCATTGATAGAAGGGACTAGGACAGTAAGATATCATCAGTGGAGTTTTCCCTAAAGGGTATATGGAATGTCCCCAACCTTCAGAATAATCTCTTCCTCCTCTCCCTCAAGACTTGCTACATAATTGTGGTTGGAAACAGCCTCATTGTGGGTCTTCTGGAGGAAAACTTGGAAAGCTGCTACAGCTCCATCACTGTGAGTGACCCCTGACTGGGGACAGCACAGTCTCTGCTCCCAGCACTGTCACTGCCATTTCCTGCACCTTTGGCACATACAGAGTGTTTCCTGCTGTGGCCCCATCCCATGACCAGCACTGGGCTGTTTGCCAGCCCTGCTCTCTGCAGGACCCATGGACTGGAAGGGTTGTCTCCAGCAGAGCTGCACCCTGGCTCAGGGCCTTTCTGTCTTTTACAGTTACCATTTCCTGCTTGTCCCAGACACTTTGTCTGACCCCGATGTACTGGGTCACTTCTTCTGTCTCCTTGCTCCAGGGCTGGAGCTCTCCTGCAGTGTCACCATGACACTCCTGCTCTCTGCCTTCCAGGTTTCATTTTCAGATC
>NW_020917000.1:0-1976 GCF_003984885.1 Neopelma chrysocephalum | reverse complement strand
ATTCCCAATGGGCAAGTACATCAAGTTATACAACGTATTGAAAACTTAGAAATCAGAGCCGAAGTATTCTTTCTTTATGTAGTTATAAGCCGAGCCATAAAAACCCAGTTGTGCCAACAAAATACTATCATTGCATCCGAATGTGGACAACATATTGCGATCCCACATTCCCACACTGTTTCTGAGAAACGGTGGAAACGAACCAAATCATATTGGGCACAACGTAGGCGAGTGTCAAAAAGACATAAATAATAATACATACCTATCAAGATCTTTTGTACTGAGAAATAACTCTATCAGTCGGTTTGAAAAAGATCACCAAACTTGGTGACGATTACTAAATTTTACTAACAATCCACAACACGAACCTATTGAAACTTATGTTCTCACTATTAGTGCTGTCGAGGAAAAAGTTATCTTCCCTGTCTTGACCAATGTTTGCTATCAATCAGTTAACACAGAGGCATGCATCCCCAGAGGACAATTAGAATATATCTGTGAAAATGCTATAGTAGAAACAGAAAACTTATGCTTAGATGTTAAGAATAGTGTATGTATTTTTAAAATGTTTCTTTATAGTAAAGTTCAATCACAAGTATTTTATGTAGGTAATGGATGTGCATGTATTAGAACTGTTTGTAGTGATATTATCATAGATAACTGTCACGAAGTAACTAACAATACTAACTTTTGCATATGTAACTTCACCAAGGTTATCGGCTGTGACTTTATATCACTCCTGTAACTACTCAGCAACTAATTAAAGCTGAATACACTCTATATCACGACATACCAAGACTACAAATAGATATGGATACTAACCTTCTCAAAGCAGTACTCACACATCTTAACATAGAGAAACTAGTGCAAAAGTAAACAAAACCACACAACGCGTGCTGTGGCAAGTAGAACATGATGCAACAAGAATAAAGAACATCTTAACCAAAATTAAACAAGTAGAGAAACACCACTGGTGAAACATCTTTGCAGGATATTCCCCAACAACAACCCAAGGTTTTAATTACTTAATACACCCAATCTTAATCATGTCAATAGCCATATGCTTACTAACCCTTCTAGACATGTGTAAGCTAAATTCCATAAATACAAAGCCACAAGTAATCTGGGCAATGACACAAACCTATCAACACCCTCAAAACTGAAAACTTGACGAAAGAATTCGTAAGTTTAAAGAAAAGGGGGGAAATGAAGCCAGACAAGGCCCAGAAAGCAAATATAACTATATGAACAGTAGAGAGTTAAATTCAGAATATAAGTATAAGCAAGAAGTAGAAAAACTTAGTTTTAGAAATAATCAGAAATGATGATTCATTAAAGTATGCAGAACATACTGGTACAGCAGAACAGAAACTCATGTACTTAGAAGAACTCCCTGATAAAGAAGGAAGATGGGCCAAGATCTGGGTATCCTTGCAAAATCATCAGAAACCTCTGCCAGATACACTAAGAAGTCAGCCAAAGTAAGAAAGTTCACAAAGTTCAAGATGAGTATGCAGAGTGGGCAGGGGTATTCCGATGGATGAAGGCCGGATCTCCCATCTCAGATTCTCCCCAAATTGAAGACCACACCTCTAACTCCGCCTAAACTCCACCTGTTATGAATATTGATAATGTATGTTGCAATTCTATGAATATGTATGCAGAAGTGTTGTAATCACTTGTAAAAATCATATATAAACCTGTTCCTTTACTGATAAGGTGGAGCGGTTCTTCCAGGATGACCTGACCGTTCCCCGGGCACTCCGGAGGCCCGCGAAATAAAGTACTTCCTGCTTAAAGGCTACAGACTCTGTCTCTAAGCAGTTTCTTTTCGTTCATGCCTTTTGGGGGCAAAATCTTGGCATCATTTTGGCGACCACGAAGGGACGGGCTAGTCTCCTCGACCCTGCGAGTCCTGGGGGCTCGTGGCGCTTCTGGGGCCCCTCCGACGAGATTTCTGTCGGCGAAGTCTCCCG
>NW_020916999.1:0-10210 GCF_003984885.1 Neopelma chrysocephalum | reverse complement strand
TGTGCCCTTGGCCTCACGGGTCACAGTGGCCACTGTGACATCAGCATTGTGCACCTGAAATACAGGCAGGGATGGCCTCAGCCCCCCCCAGTGTGAGGCGGCCCCTTGGTAACCGAGGTTCCGAGGTGGGTCCCACTTCCACTAACTTGGGACATGGTCAGCCCAATTTCTTTTTCATGCAATTTACATTGTTCAGGAATGTTTTCTTTGCTTAATTCAAAGGTGGTGTCCTGGTTAGAACGGCTGGGACCAATTCATCACTGGATGGGTGTAACCCAAACCTGTGTATTCTAGAGCCTCCATGCCATTGCCCAGAAACTGTTGTCAGTAGAGGCCTGCGAGGTGGGAAGATGTTCCTGTCCTCATACCCTTTTATGGAATTCCCCGCTCTGAGGGAGGGACTGAGCACTCCCGCCTGAACTGGAGAATATATAAACTGGGAGTTTCGGAACCTTGGCACCTCTCGTGGTACCCAGAGGAAGACTGCAGACCACCGCTCTCAAGCAGACTGAGACCACCACCCTCGACTGGACTGCAACCACCACTTTTGACCAGACTGCAGCAGCTCTCCCACCAGCAGGTTTTTCCCCTCTCCCTTCACTTTGGACTCGGGGAGGGGGCCAAGGAACACCACTTTTGTTCATGCCCCAGGGTGCTGGGTTATACATTTGGGTTTTGCGGGTTAAAATCACTTGTCTGTCTGTATAATTGTACTTATTGTATTATTTTAATAAATTGTTATTCTGACTTATAATCTCTCTTTTGAGTTGAGTTCATTTCCCCTGCTGGTTAACTTTTAAACCAGCACACTTGCTCTCATCCCGGCAGGAATCACGGCCTGAGCGATCCCGGAGCTGAATCCGCCCCTTCCCTCTCCCTGTGGAAAGGCAGGAGCTGCTGGCAGAGCTCATCCCGCTGCTCCCACCCACCCCGGCCCCCCTGCGGCTCTTCCCGATGGATCAACTTCCTGCTTTTTCCTGGGTGAAAACTGTCAGAGACTGAACTGGTCAATGATTTCTGCATTCTGGGATTGCCAGGAGACTTTTGCCGGCTTTTGCAGGACTTTGGCTTTATCCCTCTGATGGGCAGCTGGGCCCATCTCCCCCTCCAGTGCTGCTGAAGGTGTCAAGCCCTGGAAAGGAGAGAAGAGCCGAGTTTCCCAGGCCCCTCACGGGAACTCTGTGCTGGGCTGTCCGAGGTGTTGGGGGTTCATGGCCCATCAAAGCCCATCCCCCCCTCTGCCAATCTTGGCAGGTGGGAAAAAGCCTTTTCCCTGCCCCTCACGGGAACTCTGCGCAGGCCCAGGAGACGTTGGGGGTTCGTGGCCTGGCCCGGGACACTGTCCATGGATAGAATAACTCAGAACTTCTTGGAGTGTGGGGGCTTCCCTCCCTCACCCCCAACGGATCAAGGCCACCACTTCAACTGACAGACGTGGGAGCTGCAACTCCCAAGTTCCATCGCTGGACCCCGTGGGTGGTGACTATAGACATCTTTCCACTCTCAGCTTTTCTTTCCCTTCCTCTCCCTTACCCTTCTCCTGTCTTTCCTTTCTCTCCCTTATGCATTTTCCCCAAAGGTTCTCTTTATGCCATGTTGCTGTAGATGAGAGGGACAGATGATAACACCCAAAATGGCAACGTACCTGTTTACCTTTGAAACAAAATTGTTCTAAAATAAACCCTACATATGTAAGTTTTCAAACACTGATTATGCAGGGTCGTTTCACTCTAATCCACCCCAAGGGATTTATTAATAAGAACCTGGGTTACCCTCCCCCTTTTCTGGGGTGGGTCATAACATTTTTGGTGTCAGGGACAAGGACCCTTTGGATGTGGTGGAGTAATCGGTGTCGTCCAAAACTGACACCGAGGGCAGTCAAATGGTGACCGTCCCCTCGTTGTGAAATTATAGTGAGAATTTTTCTCCTCTCGGTGTGACCCGGGCACATCAGAGCTGTTGAAAGGCTTTCTGGTGTAGCCTGGACCTGTTGAAAGGTTCTCTGGTCCCTGGGCCTGTTGAAAGGTTTTCCAGGAGAGAGTCAAGCCGACCCTCAGAGGGTTAAGGGGGAGAAAGACATGAACCTGAGCTGGGTTAATGACTGAGTCAAAAGGAAGGACACCCCAGGGTGAGTTAGATGGGGATTATCCCATCAGACCTTGGTGATGCAGTCATCATCACCTTGGATAAGAAGAAGGGAGATAAATCAGACTGCTCAAACTACCGGGGTATTACTCTGCTCTCCATTGCTGGCAAAATCCTGGCAAGAATCCTCTTGAACAGACTAATACCTGCTAGAGCAGAAGAACTTCTTCCTGGAAGCCAATGTGGTTTCAGAGCCAACAGGAGCACCACAGACATGGGATTTGTTCTCAGACAACTGCAAGAGAAGTGTAGGGAACAGAACAAAGGTCTCTATGGAACCTTTGTTGACCTCACCAAGGCTTTCGATACTGTGAGAGAAAAGGTCTGTGGCAGATTTTGGAACGTTTAGGTTGTCCCCCCAAGTTCCTTAAAATGATCATCTCACTCCATGAGGATCAGCACGGCCAAGTCAGATATGGTGATGCACTTTCTGAGCCCTTTCTAATAACCAATGGTGTGAAACAAGGCTGTGTTCTCGCACCAACCCTATTCACAATCTTCTTCAGCAGGATGCTCCAAAGGGCCACGGCAGACCTCGATGAAGAAGATGGGATCTACATTTGATACCGTACTGATGGAAGCCCTTTCAACCCAAGGCGACTGAAGGCCCACACTGAGACCTTAAACCATCTTGTCTGGGAGCTGCTTTACGCTGATGACGCCGCCCTCGTCGCTCACACAGAAGCAGCTCTGCAGCGTTTAACATCCTGCTTTGCTGAGCCTGCTGAGCTCTTTGGGCTGGAAGTCAGCTTAAAGAAGACAGAAGTTCTTTATCAACCCACACCTCAGGAAGTCTTCCTTCATCCCCATATCACCATTGGAGAATCACAGCTCAAATCAGTCCAGCAGTTTAATTCCCTGGGCAGCCTCATCTCCTGGGATGGTGAGATTGACAGAGAGATGGACAACAGGTTAGCAAAGGCATAGAGAGCTTTGGGAAAACTCCATAAAAGAGTCTGGCGAAATAAACACCTGAAGAAAAGCACAAAGATCAGTGTTTACAGAGCCATTGTGCTGTCTGCTCTTTTATATGGGTCCGAATCATGGGTCATCTACCGCCACCACCTGCGACTCCTGGAACGCTCCATCAACGCTGCCTCCGTACAATCCTAAACATCCACTGGGCAGATTATGTGACCAATACGTCTGTTCTAGAACAATCAGCAGTTCCGAGCATTGAGGCCATGTTGCTGAGAACACAGCTGTGCTGGGCAGGACACGTCTCCAGGGTGAAGGACCAACCACCCCCTCCCCAAGATCTGCTCTATGGTGAACTTGCCACCGGCTGCCGCAAGAGAGGAGCCCCGAAGAGGAGACACAAGGACTCCCTGAAACAACATCTCAGCCTTGGCCACATTGATCTTCATCACTGCTCTACTCTGGCCTCCAGTCAGGAGGTCTGGAGACACACTGTCTGTAACGCTGCTGCTTCCTTTGAGAACGCACGCAGGGTCACCCTCGAGGAGAAAAGACAAGGCAGAAAGAATCGTGTCCTGTCGATCCCATCCAAGGAGTCTTTCTGCTCTGCCTTTTGCAGCTGCACTTGTCTATCTCGTATTGGCCTCTTTAGCCACCAATGCTCTTGTAACAAATGTGGGCAGAGCCCTTCCCAAATCTTTGTTCGCGAAGCCCGGCCATGATTTTGGATATTAATTTGGGAGTCTGGACTCATTGGTTTATTTGGTTCTGGAACTGGTATTTGGTTGATTTGGTTTTGGAAACAGGTATTTGGTTTATTTTGTATTATGGGTACTTCAGGTTGCAAAGAAAGAATCTTGAAGAAATCCTTTCTGGTATTTTGCATATTAACTTGTGATGTTCAGACTTATAAGTTGATTTGGTTTTGGAAACTGGTATTTGGTTTATTTTGTATTCCTGAACCATTGGAAACAAATTTGGACCCCCTTGGAGGGATAAAGCTGTTGATGCTCCAGGGGTTCCAGGACCCTGAGGATTCCAGTGCCCACTGAAAGTGTTATTCAGGGAGATCCTCTCAGTCCCTGGATCCGGGGAGTTCCAAGCAAGATGCCTGGGATTTTATTAGGGCGTTAAAAGGTTTCTAAAAGGTATATAAAGATATATAAAAGGTGTACCTAACCAACATAGAAATGGAGCTCTATAATATAATATGATTGACTTCTAAAAAGTTGTGATAGAACTGTAAAAGAAGAGGTGTGATGCCTCAGAGCTTTTTGAATTTTTTAACTTTTGTAGATTTTAGAAGTAGTGGTGTAGTAATTGTAGATTTAAATGTAGCTGCATTGTATCCCTTACCCTGTAGCATAATGTTTGCACATCCCCAACCCTGTTACCCCATTCCATATCAATCCCTCTAAATTCCATTAGCGTGTTTAGTCTTCTTTTCAGGGTAGAATTGTAGAAAAGCCTGGACCAGAAGACATCACACAGACACAGCCACCTTCAAGGCCAGAACTTTGGAGGAGCTCCAAGGACTGTGGGTGCTGTGAAGAAGATGAAGCTGAGGAAGAAGGGGTCCCAAAGACCCCAAACCCTAACCCTAACCCTAACCCATACCCTAAACCCTAACCCTAACCCTAACCCTAACCCCTAACCCTAACCCTAACCCCTAACCCTAACCCTAACCCCTAACCCTAACCCTAACCCCCAACCCTAACCCCTAACACCTAACCCGTAACCCCTAACCCTAACCCTAACCCTAACCCTAACCCTCCTTCTGGGCAAATAGGGCCGCCGTTCGCTGGCCGCCGCACCTGGCGGTCTGGGGACGGCCGAGAGCAAAAATCGGATGCGGTCGAGGATTCCTTCCAGACCGAAGTCGCCAGGACCAGGAGCCCCGGCTGCGCTCATAGAGTGGAGCACGGCGCACACAGGGCTGGAGGGAGCCGGAGGGTCAGGCCTCTCATTCTGGGCGGAAAGGGCCGTCGTTCGTGGTCCAGCGCACCGGGCAGTCCATGGCCGGCAGAGGGCAAAATCGGATACGGTCGAGGATTCCTTCCAGACCAAAGACGCCAGGACCGGAAGCCCCGGCTCTGCGAGTAGAGCCGATCGCGGTGCACAAAGGGGAGGCGAGAGCTGGAGGGTCAGGCCCTTACTTCTGAGCAAAAAGGGCCGTCATTCGTTGGCCAGCGCGCCGGCCAGTCGGGGGCTAAATATGCATACGATCGAGGATTCCTTCCAGACCGAAGGCGCCAGGACCGGGTGCCCCAGCTGTGTGTGTAGAGCCGATGACGGCGCACAAAGGGCAGGTGAGAGCCAGGGGGTCAGGCCCCTCCTTCTGGGCAAAAAAGGCCATAGTTCGTGGTCTAGCGCACCTGGCGGTCCACAACCGGCCGGGGGCAAAAATCGGATACGGACGAGGACTCCTCCCAGACCGGAGGTGCCTGGACCGAAAGCCCCTGCTTTGCGCGAAGAGCCGAGCGAGACGCACAAAGGGCAGGCGAGAGCCGGAGGGTCAGGCCCCTCCTTCTGAGCAAAAAGAGCCGTCGTTCGTTGGCCAGCGTGCGGGCCAGTCGGGGGCTAAATTTGCATACGGTCGAGGATTCCTTCCAGACCGAAGGCGCCAGCACCGGGAGCCCCGGCTGCGCGCGTAGAGCCGATCGCGGCGCACAAATAGCAGGTGAGAGTCCGAGGGTCAGGCCCGTCCTTGTGGGCAAAATAGGCCATAGTTCGTGGTCCAGCACACCGGGGGATCCACAACCGGCCGAGGGCAAAAATCGGATACGGACGAGGACTCCTCCCAGACCGGAGGTGTCTGGACCGAAAGCCCCTGCATTGCGCGAAGAGCCGAGCAAGACGCACAAAGGGCAGGCGAGAGCTGGAGGGTCAGGCTTCTCCTTCTGAGCAAAAAGGGCCGTCGTTCGCGGCTGGCGCGCCGGGCAGTCTGGGGCTAAAATTGCATACAGACGAGGATTCCTTCCAGACCGAAGGCGCCAGGACCGGGAGCACCGGATGCGCTCGTAGACGGAGCGCGGTGCACAAAGGGCAGGAGGGAGCCGCAGGCTCAGGCCTCAATGTCTGGGCAGAAAGGGCCGTCGTTCGCGGGCTGGCGAGTCAGCCAATCGGGGGCTAAAATTGCATACGGTCGAGGATTCCTTCCAGACCGAAGGGGCCAGGACCGGGAGCCCCGGCTGTGTGCGTAGAGCCGATCGCGGCGCACAAAGGGCCGGTGAGAGCCTGAAGGTCAGGCCCCTCCTTCTGAGCAAAAAGGACCGTCGTTCGTTTGCCAGCGCACCGGGCGGGCCACGGCCGGCCGAGGGCCAAAATCGGATACAGACGAGGATTCCTCCCAGACCGGAGATGCCTGGACCGAAAGCCACTGCAGCGCGCGAAGAGCCGAGCGAGACGCACACAGGCCAGCGAGAGCCAGGGGGTCAGGCCCCTCCTTCTGGGCAAAAAGGGCCGTCGGTCGTGGTCCAGCGCACCGGGCGGTCCACGGCCGGCCAAGGGCCAAAATCGGATACGGTCGAGGATTCCTTCCAGACCAAAGGCGCCAGGACCGGGAGCCCCTGCTGTGCACGTAGAGCCGATCGCGGCGCACAAAGGGCAGACGAGAGCCGGAGGGTCAGGCCCCTCCTTCTGGGCAAAAGGGGTTGTCGTTCGCTCGCCGGCGCGACTGCCAGTCGGGGGCTAAAATTGCATACGGTCAAGAAATCCTTCCAGACCGAAGGCGCCAGGACCAGGAGCCCCGACTGTGCGTGTAGAGCCCATCGCGGCGCACAAAGGGCAGGCGAGAACCGGAGGGTCAGGCCCCTCCTTGTGGGCAAAAAGGGCCGTCGTTCGTGGTCCAGCGCACCGGGCGGTCCACGGCTGGCCAAGGGCCAAAATTGCATACGGTCGAGGATTCCTTCCAGACCGAAGGTACCAGGACCGGAAGCCCCGGATGCGCTGGTAGAACGGAGCGCGACGCACAAAAGGCAGGAGGGAGCCAGAGGCTCAGGCCTCTCCTTCTGGGCAGAAAGGGCGTCATTCGCGGGCCGGCGAGTCAGACAATCGGGGGCTAAAATTGCATACGGTCGAGGATTCCTTCCAGACCGAAGGCGCCAGGACCGGGAGCCCCAGCTGCGCTCGTAGAGCCGATCGCGTCGCACAAAGAGCAGGCGAGAACCGGAGGCTCAGGCCCCTCCTTCGGGGCAAAAAGGGCCGTCATTCGCGGGCCGGCGCGTCGGAATGCCTGGGGCTAAAATTGCATACGGACGAGGATTCCTTCCAGACTGAAGGTGCCAGGTCCGGGAGCCCCAGCTGCGCTCGTAGAGCAGAGCGCGGCGCACAAAGGGCAGGAGGGAGCCAGAGGGTCAGGCCCCTCCTTGTGGGCAAAAAGGGCTGTCGTTCGTGGTCCAGCGCACCGGGCGGTCCGCGGCTGGCCGAGGACCAAAATCGGATACGGTCGAGGATTCCTTCCAGCCCGAAGGCGCCAGGACCAGGAGCCCCGGCTCTGCGCGTTGAGTTGATCGCGGCGCACAAAGGGCAGGCGAGAGCCAGAGAGTCAGGCTCCTCCTTGTGGGAAAAATGGGCCGTCGTTCGCGGGCCGGCGCGTCGGCTAGTCGGGGGCTAAAATGGGATACGGTCGAGGAATCCTTCCAGACCGAATGCGCCAGGACCGGGAGCCCCTGCTTTGCGTGAAGATCTGAGCGAGACTCACAAAGGGCAGCTGAGAACCGGACGGTCAGGCCCCTCCTTCTGGGCAAAATGGGCTGTCGTTCGGGGGCCGGCGCACCGGCATTCCACGGCCGGCCGAGGGCCAAAATCGGATAAGGTCGAGGATTCCTTCCAGAGCAAAGGCGCCAGGACCGGGAGCGCCGACTGTGCGCGTAGAGCCAATCGTGGCGCACAAAATGCAGGCGAGAACCGGAGGGTCAGGCCCCTCCTTGTGGGCAAAAAGGGCCGTCGTTCGCGGACCGGCTCGCCGGACTGCCTGGGGATAAAATTGCATACGGACGAGGGTTCCTTTTAGAACGGAGGCACCAGGACCGGGACCCCCGGCTCTGCGCGTAGAGCCGATCGCAGCGCACAAAGGGCAGGCGAGGTCCAGAGGGTCAGGCCCCTCCTTGTGGACAAAATGGGCCGTTGTTCGTGGTCCAGCGCACCGGGCAGTCCATGGCCAGCCGAGGGCCAAAATCGGACACGGTCGAGGATTCCTTCCAGACCGAAGGCGCCAGGACCGGGAGCCCCAACTGCGCTCGTAGGGCGGAGTGCGGCGCACAAAGGGCAGGAGGGAGCCGGAGGGTCAGGCCCCTCCTTCTGGGCTGAAAGGGCCGTCGTTCGCGGGCCGGCGAGTCAGCCAATCGGAGGCTAAAATTGCATGCGGTGGAGGATTCCTTCCAGACCGAAGGCGCCAGGACCGGGAGCCCCGGCTGCGCGCGTAGAGCCGATCGCGGCGCACAAAGGGCAGGCGAGAGCTGGAGGGTCAGACCCCTCCTTCTGAGCAAAAAGAACCGTCGTTCGCAGGCCGGAGGACCGGGCGGTCCACGACCGGCCGAGGGCCAAAATCGGATAAGGTCGCGGTTTCCTTCCAGACCAAAGGCACCAGGACCGGGAGCCCCGACTGAGCGCGTAGAGCCAATTGCGGCGCACAAAGGGCAGGCGAGAACCGCAGGGTCAGGCCCCTCCTTTTGGGCAAAAAGGGCCGTCGTTCGTATGCCGGTGCGCCGGCCCGCCGGGGGCTAAAATTGCATACGGTCGAGGATTCCTTCCAGACCGAAGGCGCCGGGACCGGGTGCTATAGCTGCGCGCGTAGAGCCGATCGCGGTGCACAAATAGCAGGCGAGAGCCGGAGTGTCAGGCCCCTATTTCCAGGCAAAAAGGGCCGTCGTTCGCTGGCCTGAGCGCCTGCCAGTCGGGGGCTAAAATTGCATACGGTCGAGGTTTCCTTCCAGACCGAAGGCGCCAGGACCGGGAGCCCCGGCAACGCGCGTCGAGCCGATCGCGGCACACAAATAGCAGGTGAGAGCCGGAGGGTCAGGCCCCTCCTTCTGGGCCAAAAGGGCCGTCGTTCGTGTGCCTGTGCGCCAGACGACATGGGGCTAAAATTGCATACGGTCGAGGATTGCTTCCAGACCGAAGGCACCAGGACCCGGAGCCCCGGCTGCGCGCGTAGAGCCGATCGCGGCGCACAAGGGGCAGGCGAGAGGCGGAGGGTCAGGCCCTTCCTTCTGGGAAGAAAGGGCCGTCGTTTGTTGGCAGTTGCGCCGGCCGGCCGGGGGCTAAAGTTACATACCGTCGAGGATTCCTTCCAGACCGAAGGCGTCAGGACCGGGAGCCCCGACTGTGCGCTCGTAGAGCGGAGCGCGGCGCACAACGGGCTGGAGGGAGCCGGAGGGTCAGGTCCCTCCTTCTGAGCAAAAAGGCCCGTCATTCGTGAGCCAGAGCACCGGCCAGTCATGGGCTAAATTTGCATACAGTCGAGGATTCCTTCCATACCGAAGGTGCCAGGACCGGGAGTCCCTTCTGTGCGCGTAGAGCCGAGCGAGACGCACAAAGGGCAGGCGAGAGCCGGAGGGTCAGGCCCCTCCTTCTGAGCAAAAAGGGCCGTCGTTAGCGGGCCAGCGAGCCGACCAGTCTGGGGCCAAAATCGGATACGGTGGAGGATTCCTTCCAGACCAATGGCGCCAGAATCGGGAGCCCCGGCTGTGCGCGTAGAGCCGATCACGGCGCACAAAGGGCCGGCGAGAGCCGGAGGGTCAGGCTCCTTTTTGTGGGCAAAAAGGGTCGTCTATCCCGGGTCGGCGCGCCAGCCGGCCGGGGGCTAAAATTGCATACGGTCGAGGATTCCTTCCAGACCGAAGGCGCCAAGACCGTGAGCCCCGGCTGCGCACGTAGAACCGATCACGGTGCACAAATAGCAGGCGAGAGCTGGCGGGTCAGGCCCCTCCTTCTGGGCAAAAAGGGCCGTCGTTCATGTGTCGGTGCGCCGGCCGGCCGGGGTCAAAAATTGCATACGGTCAAGGATTCCTTCCAGACCGAAGGCGCCAGCACCGGGAGCCCCAGCTGCACGCGTAGAGCCGATAGCGGTGCACAAGGGACAGGCGAGAGCTTGAGGGTCAGGCCCCTCCTTCTGGGCAAAAAGGGCCGTCGTTCGTGTCCTGGT
>NW_020916998.1:0-3345 GCF_003984885.1 Neopelma chrysocephalum | reverse complement strand
GTAGGAGTGGGCAGGGTGGCAGCACTACAGGGCTGAGGTGGCTCCAGACTCTGGGAGTGGCAGCAGGAGCCCAGGGAGACACTGCCCCTCCTACACTTCAGATGAACATTGGGGTTTTCTACTCACTGCAACTGCCCAGTCCAGCCCCTCCCCAGTCCCCCCATCTCCCTGCTCCGCCCCAGCCCAGCAGAGCAGCACGGTCGTTTCTAGTCCTGCAGCAAGAAAGGGAGGAAATAGAGGACAGGGACAGTGACTGCGTGTCTGGTCTGCTCAGGAGATCATCAGCTCAGGCGGCAGCTCCTGCAGCCCCAGGGCCAGACCCGCTTCCCAGTGGTCCAGGCAGCTGCAGCCACGTGGGCACAAGCTCTGCTGCCCAGGAGGGTCCTGTAGTGCAGGGCTTTGCAGATGGCCACGTAGCGGTCGCAGGAGATGATGGTGGGAAGGGCAACCTCCGCTGTGATCAAGAAGAAAAGCAAAAAACACCTGTGCAGCTCATCCTGACTAGCAGATACCCCTGGAGTTGCAGAGGGAATTGGCCATGGCTTTGGGGACAGTGGTGCAGATGCAGCCCAGGTGTGTGAGGGAGAGGTGGAGCAGGAAGAAGTCCCTGGGGGTGTGCAGGTGGTGGTGGCAGGCTACGGCGCTGAGGATGAGGCCGTTGCCCAGAAGGGCAGCGGGGGCAATGCCCAGGAAGAAGCAGCCCTCGCATGCCAGGAGGAGGAACTGGGGGGTGGAGCTGCTGTTGGACATGAGCTTCCTCTGGAACTGTCCAAGGAGGAAAAGGCAGTGAAACCTTTGGGAGAGATTTCCTAGATCAAAGCCCATGAATTCCTCTGAGCATCTACCCTCATCCCAAGTATCTGCAGTCACACATATGTAGATTCTGGACTGTAGAAGGCAGGCTTAGCATGACTTTAAGGTGATTTCTTCTGAATTTTTTGATTCATTTTTCTACTGCCAGGTCTGACAGCTGTGTCGCAGTGACACGGGGGGCATCATGGAACCAAACGAACCCTGAGACATTTCAGAATCCCATGTGCGTTGGGTCTGTCTGAGCTGGAGTTCATTTTCTCACAGCACCCGTCACACTGCTGTGCTTTGCATTGGGAGCTAGCAAGGGGTTAATCACACCAGTGCTTTGGCAACTGCTGAGCAGGGCTGGCACAGCATCCACATTGTCAGCTTCCTCCCGTGAATGGGGGCAAGATCATGGGTGGGAATACAGACAGGCCAGTTGAGCCAGATTGACCAAAGGGATATTGCAGAATATATGGCGTCAGCTCAGCTACAAAAGCTCAGGAAAAGAACAGGAAAGAGGGGAAATCCATTTTTTTACAATACTTGCCTTCTGAGCGGCCTCTCTGTGTGGTGAAGCCCTGCTTCCCGTGAAGTGGCCAGGCATCGCTGCTGATGGGAAGTAGAGAATAAATCTTTTTATTTCCCCCCTTACTTATGCATGCACAGACTTTGGCTTTAGCTTTAGTAAAGTGCCTGATCTCAAGGTAGAAGTCATTTTCCCTCTTCCTGTCTGGCTGGGAAGGGCAGCGATAGAGCGGCTTGGTGGGCACCTGGAATCCACACAAGGTCAACCCACTGCAACATTGCAGGGTCTCGTGGAACCAAAGGACTGCTGGGACACTGGGGGAACTCACGGAAACAAGTGGCCGTCATGACACTGCCCTGCATGGTGGAAGCAAATGTTCCCTGGGAAACTACAGAAAACCAGGGAATTAAGGGACGTCATTGGGACGTGCGGGACCTCATGGAATTAAACAAACCCTGGGATATCTTTGGAACTTCATGGAATCAAAGGGGTAAAGCAAAAGAATTAAACCCAATGACCAGAAACCATTGGATCGAACATTTCTTTAATATGCCAGCTGGGAATTCATGGGGGTACTCTGCCATACATGCATCAAAGAATCAGTATAAATTTCGGAATAAGAAATACAGTGATACTTGAAAGACCCCCCTTCACAAGGAGTCCATAATTCTGTTCGGAATTTGGGGTCAAGTAGCACCTCGGATTTTATTCGTGGAGCGAGACTGCCATCTAGCGTCCATTTCTTCTGGGAGGGGCAGTCATTTTCGAAGAGTAGTCTTCTCGCTTAGCAGGCCGGAGGGATGGACAGGGGGAGCTCTGTCCGCAGAAGCGCATCCCAGAGTTGCATCCAGGGTCTTTGCCAGGGTTTAGTACCATAAATGCAAAGTGACACCGAGACACTCTTTGTCCCACGTAACTTCAAGGCCCCCCCAGGAGGCTGATGGCAATTGTACTTGCTCAGGGTCATCTCCCCACACCAACACCAGGTGTGTGCTCAAGACTTGTCTGTTCAATGCAAACAGAGACACCCTGTCTAGTCCTTCCGTGTCTCTCCAGGGAAGGCTAAAGAACATCTGTGGGCTGGGTGAGAGTGCTGGAAGTAGTGGTTCTATTGTGAGTGCCAAGCAAGAGTGGTTGACAGGTCTGGGATGCGTGCCCTGGGGAGTTGACCTGGGTTTTCCAGTGCACATGGCAATAGATCACACCGTTCCCTGGTGGTCCTTCATGTCCTCCTACGGAGGTGACATCGATGGGAAAGAGAATGATCTTTTTGTCTGTGCCTTTGAGTGTCCCTCAACCTGCTGCAGATGTGCTGGTTCCAGCACATCCAGTTCAGGTGTGACAGGCTGTTCCCTGGTCCTCTGAGCAAGCGGAGCAGGAGGAGGGACACAGCGGAGCTCACTTACGGAGACTGCATCTCCATGAAGTGCAAAGCAGGTGGGAGATGCCATGCCACGTCCGAGCTTTCTCTGGGGAAGGTGCTTCTCCCTTACACTGCCTCGCCGTAGCAGTGGTGCCACAGCCCCCGACAAAACCCAGGTGGTCTTTGTGCCCAGCAGAAGTGCTCCTGCTGACAGAAGGGATGCCCCCCGGGAGAGGCCAGGAGAGGCTGAGCCCGCGCTGCTGAGCCCGGAGGGATGTTCTGCCTCTCGTGCCCCTCCACCATTCCCGCAAGCGCGTGCCCCGGAGGACAATTCAGGAGTCTCCAAGTGCCAAGAGAGGTGGGATGTAAGGGAAGAGTTGACGGCGGTGAAAGGAGCTCATGGTCTGTCCATCTTGAGCTTCCCTATAGCAACCCGCACCCCTGCCACCCAACCCGGCCCCGCCGCCTCCGCGGTGCAGAGCCCCGACCGCCGCCGCGCTGCCGCCGCTCTCGGCAGGCCTCCGCATCCAACTCGCACCCGACGAGAGCCCGAGCGGCACCGGCGCCGGGCTCAGCCCCGGAGCGGAATTGTCGGAGAAGGGCAGGGGAGAGAGAGGAAGGCAGAGGAGGGAGAGGAGGCGGACAGGAGGCGGCCCGC
>NW_020916997.1:0-668 GCF_003984885.1 Neopelma chrysocephalum | reverse complement strand
TTCCAGTAAAAAACCTAATTCCAGTAAAAGTCCTAATTCCAGTAAAACCCAAAAATTCCAGTAAAACCCCCAAATTCCAGTGAAAACTCTAATTCCACTGAAAACCCTAATTCCACTCAAAAATCCTAATTCCAGAGAAAATCCTAATTCCAGTGAAAAACCCTAATTCCAGTAAAAACCCCAAATTCCAGTAAAAACCCTAATTCCAGTAAAAACCCCAAATTCCACTGAAAAACCCTGATTCCACTGAAAAACCTTAATTCCACTGAAAAACCCTAATTCCAGTGTAAAACCCTAATTCCAGTAAAAATCCCAAATTCCAGTGAAAACCCCAAATTCCAGTAAAAACTCCAAATTCCAGTGAGAATCCCAAATTCCAGTGAAAACCCTAATTCCAGTAAAACCCCCAAATTCCACTGAAAACCCTAATTACAGTAAAAACCCTAATTCCAGTAAAAACCCCAAATTCCAGTAAAACCCCCAAATTCCACTGAAAACCCCAAATTCCAGTGAAAACCCTAATTCCACTGAAAAACCCTAATTCCAGTAAAACCCCAAATTCCAGTGAAAACCCTAATTCCAGTGAAAACTCCAAATTCCAGTAAAACCCTAATTCCACTGAAAAACCCTAATTCCAGTAAAAGCCCTAATTCCAGTAAAAACCAAAA
>NW_020916996.1:0-370 GCF_003984885.1 Neopelma chrysocephalum | reverse complement strand
TTATCCCGAGCTCCCCCTTGTGCTGATCCCATAGAACTGATCCCACAAAACTCCCTCGGGAAGGGACCGTTATCCCGAGCTCCCCCTCGTGTTGATCCCATAGAACTGATCCCACAGAACCCCTCTGGGAAGAGCCCGTTATCCCAAACTCTCCCCCTGCCACTGATCCCACAAAACTCCCCTGGGAAGGGGCCATTATCCCGAGCCCTCCCCGGTGCTGATCCCACAGAATTCTCCCTGGGAAGGGACCATTATCCTGAGCTCTTCCCACGCCACCGATCCCACAGAACTCCCCTTGGAAGGGGCCATTATTCCAAACTCTTCCCCTGCCACTGATCCCACAGAATTCCCCCTGGGAAGGGACCATTAT
>NW_020916995.1:0-1032 GCF_003984885.1 Neopelma chrysocephalum | reverse complement strand
GGGGGGGAACAAAAATATCAGGGGGACCCCAAAATTCCAGGGGAGACCCCCCAGAATAAAGGGGAGATCCCTCATCCAAGAGACACCCCAAAAATCCCGCCAAAAATCCTCCAAATCCCACTAAAAACGCTCCAAAATTTCACAAATCCCACCCAAAATCCCGCTAAAAACACCCCAAAAATCCCCCAAATCCCACTCAAAAATTATCCAAGAATCCCACTAAAAACACCCCAAAAATCCCTTAAATTCAACCCAAAATTACCCAAAATCCCACTAAAAACACCCCCAAATCCTCCAAATCCCACCCAAAATCCCTCAAATCCAACCTGAAATGCCTTCAAATGCAACCCAAAATTACACAAAAATCCCACTAAAAACACCCCAAAATTCCCCGAGTCCAACCCAAAATCCCTCCAAATCCAACCCAAAATATCCCCAAATCCCTTCAAATCCCACTAAAAACACCCCAAAATCCCTCCAATCCCCCTCGTTCTGCCCCATGTAGAGCTGCCTCCCCGCCTCCTGGGGGGGAACAAAAATATCAGGGGGACCCCAAAATTCCAGGGGAGACCCCCCAGAATAAAGGGGAGATCCCTCATCCAAGAGACACCCCAAAAATCCCGCCAAAAATCCTCCAAATCCCACTAAAAACGCTCCAAAATTTCACAAATCCCACCCAAAATCCCGCTAAAAACACCCCAAAAATCCCCCAAATCCCACTCAAAAATTATCCAAGAATCCCACTAAAAACACCCCAAAAATCCCTTAAATTCAACCCAAAATTACCCAAAATCCCACTAAAAACACCCCCAAATCCTCCAAATCCCACCCAAAATCCCTCAAATCCAACCTGAAATGCCTTCAAATGCAACCCAAAATTACACAAAAATCCCACTAAAAACACCCCAAAATTCCCCGAGTCCAACCCAAAATCCCTCCAAATCCAACCCAAAATATCCCCAAATCCCTTCAAATCCCACTAAAAACACCCCAAAATCCCTCCAATCCCCCTCGTTCTGCCCCATGTAGAGC
>NW_020916994.1:0-608 GCF_003984885.1 Neopelma chrysocephalum | reverse complement strand
ATGGGAAAACCTGGATCTCCCACCCTCTGGGATGGGAATATCCTGGAAAAACATGGATCTTCCACCCCCTGGAATGGGAAAACCTGGATCTTCCACCCCCTGGGATGGGAATATCCTGGAAAAAACCCAACATTCCACCCCTTGGGATGGGAAAATCCTGGGGAAAACTGGATCTTCCACCCCCTTGGGATGGGAATATCCCGGGATAACCTGGATCTTCCACCCCCTGGGATGGGAAAATCCCGGGAAAACCTGGATATTCCATCCCCTGGGATGGGAAAACCTGGATCTTCCACCCTCTGGGATGGGAATATCCCGGGAAAACCTGGATTGTCCACCCCCTGGAATGGGAATATCCTGGAAAAACCTGGATCTTCCACCCCCTGGAATGGGAAAACCTGGATTTTCCAATCCCTGGGATGGGAATATCCTGGGAAAACCTGGACCTTCCACTCCCTGGGATGGGAAAACCTGGATCTTCCACTCTCTGGGATGGGAAAACCTGGATCTCCCACCCTCTGGGATGGGAATATCCTGGAAAAACATGGATCTTCCACCCCCTGGAATGGGAAAACCTGGATCTTCCACCCCCTGGGATGGGAATATCC
>NW_020916993.1:0-782 GCF_003984885.1 Neopelma chrysocephalum | reverse complement strand
GCGTGCTGCCGGCACAGCTCTGCGGAGGGAGGGTCAAGGGTTGGGTTTGGGGTCAAGGGTTGGGTGTTGGGGTCAAGGGTCGGGTTTTGGGGTCAAGGGTTGAGTGTTGGAGGTCAAGGGTTGGGTTTTGGGGTCAAGGGCTGAGTTTGGGGTCAAGAGTTCGAGTTTGGGGTCAAGAGTTTGAGTTTGGGGTCAAGAGTTCGAGTTTGGGGTCAAGAGTTTGATGTCAAGAGTTCGAGTTTGATGTCAAGAGTTCGAGTTTGGGGTCAAGAGTTTGAATTTGGGGTCAAACGTTGGGGTTCAACTTCTCCACCCTTGGCCGGAGCTTTGCACCCAAACGAAGACTTGAGACCCGGTTTAAGGTGGTCTTAAGGCGGGGCCTGGGGGTTTTGGGCCACTCACAAGCACTGGGGTCCCTCCAGGGTGAGCCGGCAGAGCCCTTGGTGGCAGTCGAAGGAGCCGGGGACGTTGGGGGTGCAGTTGGTGATGCAGAGGAGCCCGTTGGCCGTGCGGTACGGGAAGTAGAAACGGCTGAAATTGGCCGGCGCGTGCTGCCGGCACAGCTCTGCGGAGGGAGGGTCAAGGGTTGGGTTTGGGGTCAAGGGTTGGGTGTTGGGGTCAAGGGTCGGGTTTTGGGGTCAAGGGTTGAGTGTTGGAGGTCAAGGGTTGGGTTTTGGGGTCAAGGGCTGAGTTTGGGGTCAAGAGTTCGAGTTTGGGGTCAAGAGTTTGAGTTTGGGGTCAAGAGTTCGAGTTTGGGGTCAAGAGTTTGATGTCAAGAGTTC
>NW_020916992.1:0-494 GCF_003984885.1 Neopelma chrysocephalum | reverse complement strand
CCTGTTTTTCCCACTCCCAGAGCCCTCAACAATCCCTGTTTTTCCCATTCCAGAGCCCTCAACAATCCCTGTTTTTCCCACTCCCAGAACAGGCAACAATCCCTGTTTTTCCCAATTCCACAGCAGGAAACAATCCCTGTTTTTCCCACTCCCAGATCCAACAACAATCCCTGTTTTTCCCACTCCCAGAGCCCTCAACAATCCCTGTTTTTCCCACTTCCAGATCCAACAACAATCCCTGTTTTTCCCGATTCCAGAGCCCTCAACAATCCCTGTTTTTCCCACTCCCACTCCAGGCAACAATCCCTGTTTTTCCCACTCCCACACCAGGCAACAATCCCTGTTTTTCCCACTCCCACAGCAGGAAACAATCCCAGTTTTTCCCACTTCCAGAGCTCTCAACAATCCCTGTTTTTCCCACTTCCAGATCCAACAACAATCCCTGTTTTTCCCACTTCCAGAGCAGGAAACAATCCCTGTTTTTCCCACTCCCA
>NW_020916991.1:0-473 GCF_003984885.1 Neopelma chrysocephalum | reverse complement strand
CCATTTTTTGGCCATTTTTAGACCATTTTTTGCCCATTTTTAGACCATTTTTTGCCCATTTTCAGACCATTTTTTGGTCATTTTTATGTCATTTTTTGTTCATTTTTAGGCCATTTTTTGCCCATTTTTAGACCATTTTTTGGCCATTTTTAGACCATTTTTGGGCCATTTTTAGACCATTTTTTGACTATTTTTTAGACCATTTTTTGGTCACTTTTAGACTATTTTTGGGTCACTTTTAGACCATGTTTTGGTCACTTTTAGGCCATTTTTTGCCCATTTTTTTGCCCATTTTTTGCCCATTTTTTTGCCCATTTTTTGGCCATTTTTAGACCATTTTTTGCCCATTTTTAGACCATTTTTTGCCCATTTTCAGACCATTTTTTGGTCATTTTTATGTCATTTTTTGTTCATTTTTAGGCCATTTTTTGCCCATTTTTAGACCATTTTTTGGCCATTTTTAGACCATTTTT
>NW_020916990.1:0-612 GCF_003984885.1 Neopelma chrysocephalum | reverse complement strand
GATCCCAAGGACTTGGGCTCCCTTCCCACCCCAGGGATGATCCCAGGGATGATCCCAAGGACTTGGGCTCCATTCCCACCCCAGGGATGATCCCAGGGATGATCCCAAGGATGATCCCAAGGATGATCCCAAGGACTTGGGCTCCCTTCCCACCCCAGTGATGATCCCAGGGATGATCCCAAGGGGGGATCTGAGCTCCCTTCCCACCCCAAAGATGATCCCAAATATCTGGGCTCCATTCCCACCCCAAGGATGATCCCAGAGATGATCCCAAGGAGGGATCTGGGCTCCCTTCCCAGCCCCAGGGATGATCCCAAGTATCTGGGCTCCATTCCCACTCCAAAGATGATCCCAAGGATGATCCCAGTGATGATCCCAAGGATCTGGGTCCCATTCCCACCCCAAAGATGATCCCAAGGATCTGGGCTCTATTCCCAAGGATGATCCCAAGGACGATCCCAAGGACTTGGGCTCCCTTCCCACCCCAGGGATGATCCCAGGGATGATCCCAAGGACTTGGGCTCCATTCCCACCCCAGGGATGATCCCAGGGATGATCCCAAGGATGATCCCAAGGATGATCCCAAGGACTTGGGCTCCCTTCCCACCCCAG
>NW_020916989.1:0-757 GCF_003984885.1 Neopelma chrysocephalum | reverse complement strand
TTCCCACATTTTGAGGGTCCAATCCCACATTTTTGGGGTCAAATTCCACATTTTCAGGGCCCATTCCCACTTTTTCAGTGTCAATTCCCACATTTTCAATGCCAATTCCCACATTTTCAGGGTCAATTCCCACATTTCCAGGGTCAATTTCCACATTTTCAGGGTCCATCCCCCCATTTTTTGGGTCCATTCCCACATTTTGAGAGTCAATTCCCACATTTTCAGGGTCAATTCCCACATTTTCAGGCTCAATTCCCACATTTTGAGGGTCCATTCCCACATTTTCAGGGTCCATTCCCACATTTTGAGAGTCAATTCCTTAATTTTGGGAGTCAATTCCCACAGTTTTCAGGCTCAATTCCCACATTTTGAGGGTCCATTCCCACATTTTGAGGGTCCAATCCCACATTTTTGGGGTCAAATTCCACATTTTCAGGGCCCATTCCCACTTTTTCAGTGTCAATTCCCACATTTTCAATGCCAATTCCCACATTTTCAGGGTCAATTCCCACATTTCCAGGGTCAATTTCCACATTTTCAGGGTCCATCCCCCCATTTTTTGGGTCCATTCCCACATTTTGAGAGTCAATTCCCACATTTTCAGGGTCAATTCCCACATTTTCAGGCTCAATTCCCACATTTTGAGGGTCCATTCCCACATTTTCAGGGTCCATTCCCACATTTTGAGAGTCAATTCCTTAATTTTGGGAGTCAATTCCCACAGTTTTCAGGCTCAATTCCCACATTTTGAGGGTCC
>NW_020916988.1:0-1088 GCF_003984885.1 Neopelma chrysocephalum | reverse complement strand
ACTGGGGACAAGGCATGGAGGGACAGGACACAGGGAATGGCTTCCCAGTGCCAGAGGGCAGGGATAGATGGAATATTGGGAAGGAATTCCTGGCTGGGAGTGTGGGGAGGCCCTGGCACAGGTTGCCAGAGAACCTGTGGTTGCCCCTGGATCCCTGGAAGTGTCCCTGGCCAGGTTGGAGCAACCTGGGCTGGTGGAAGGTGTCCCTGCCCATGGCAGGGGTGGCACTGGATGGGTCCCTTCCCACCCAACCCATCCCATGCCAGAAGCAAAGGCAGATGTTCATACCTTCAGTAGAAGTTATTTCAAACGTCAGATCTTCTCCACGGACAGAGACACATTTGGGTCACAGTTCCTGGAATATGCCCAGCTTCAGAAAATGGTTTCCATCCAGTGCAAATTCCTTCTCAAGCTTCCAATCCTGGAAAATATTTTTAAAAGTTACCATTAACCAAAGGTACCTGAGGGCCAAGGATTTTTATTTGCCTCCCCTATGAAAACTTCCACAGAACCTTTTAGCCCAAAGGAAAACCAGAGCAAGACCACAGGGGATGATCCCCCCTCCAAATCCCCCCCCTCCGTGTCACACACGACCCTCCCCGTTATCCCAGTGACCCCCTCCTGCAGCACTGGGAAAAGGGAACTCCCCAGCCCTCCCAGTGCCCAAGGCCAGGCTGGATGGGCTTGGAGCAACCTGGGAGAGTGGCAGGTGTTTCACAAGAGAACCAAGCTCGGCTCAGCCCACTGAGCTCCCCCAGCACTGCAGAGCTGGGTTTAACCCTGGATCCAGGAATTCCTGCTGAGCTGTGGGGATACAACCCAACAGAAAAAACCCAGCAGCCAGCCCCTACATGGGAGAGAAGTAAAATATACTGGAAATATAAATGTGTTGCCTCAGCCTCTAGTCAGTGACTACTGAACTGCAGGTACAACATTCACCAAAACTGAGCTCACCGAGCTGGAGACTCTTGATGATTTTATTGGATTTGAAGTCTTTTGATGCCTTTTCCCCCGCCATTTGTACCATAAAGTCTTTCCTCACAGAATCCCAGGATCCCTGAGGTTGGAAAAGCCCTCCCAGCCCATGG
>NW_020916987.1:0-1819 GCF_003984885.1 Neopelma chrysocephalum | reverse complement strand
AGGTGGTCTGGAGGGTGGTGCTGTGGGGGCCCGCCCCCTCTTTTCCCACGCTGATGGTTCCCGCGGTGTCCCTTCCCGCCTTCGCTCCGCGCGTCTCCCGTCTCCCTCCTCCTCGCCACCATTTTGTGCACGCCGTGACGATCTTTTTTCCCTCCTGCCATCTTGTGTGTGCCGTGATGTACGTGACGCAGTTGATTTGTCCTTGATTGTAGCCAATTCATGGAGGCTGCTATTCTGGTTCATCATCTGGTGCTGTAGCACCATCAGAACCAGCCTCCAGGCTATGAGTGCCTCTTTCGCCGTTCGGTCCCCCCTGTCATTGTCTCGCCACAGGCTGTAGCCGATTACCTGCCACTCTTCAGCAGTAGTATTATCCGTTAATTTGTGGCGTTTATTGTCTAACCACTTGGCGAGTGCTTTAGCTGATTTTTTGTCCAGGGGGTGACCGTGTTCTATGATAAAATCTTTGAGGCGTCTGTATACGAACTTCTGGGAGGTGGACAGCGTGAGTCCCATTTTGATGTTATTGAAATCCTCCCTTTTCTATTTTGTATGTCAGGGTGTAGGTGTTGGGATGGGATGAGGAATGTCCCCAGCTGCTCACCTCTCTGGTGTGCCGACCCGTGCAGCTCCAGAAGCTCACAGCCGTCCGTCCAGCTGAGGGGACCGGCGGGACGATCACCTCTCCTGGTGACGTCTGAGCCCAGGTGGAGACACAGGAGTTCTCTCAATGTGAGAGACCTTCAACTGTGCCCCACGTTGGGCGCCACTTGCCACGGTCCGTGGGGGAAAGGGAATTGGGACGCGGCACTGCAATGAGGGTCCAGACACAGGTGAAGGTTGATGGAGCAATGCCAGTTTATTGAGGGAGAACAGGGACTTAAATAGGGTGAGTCTGAGGGGAGGATTCAGAACCGGGGAGGAGCTTGGGACTGACAACCCAGGGAGAATTAGGATTGGGGGATAAGGGAGAGGTAGGTGTAACTTTGGGGTATCTAGGGGAAAGGGCCAATGGGAGCTCACTCTGCACTGCGGCAAATCTCAGCCAATCAGTGTCAGAGGAGTGGGAATGCAGGGGAGAACAGGGGAGTAAACAACTTTAGGCGGGAAAGTCTGAGGGAGAAGAAGGGCTAATATGGGGGTACATAGAAATTTAATAAAAAACCAGTAGCAAACAGGGGTACAATAGTAAAAACACATAACACAATATAACTGGGGAATAACAGTCTGTCTGTAGTGAAAAGTCTATCCGGTATATTCAGAGTCCATAGTCCATTTAATTTCCGTAGAGTTCTCTCCATGCCTTGTACCTTTCCCAATCAGACTCTTGTTTCTCCACATCTCCCCCTTCTTTGTTTAATGATGCAACGTTGGCGTTGATGGTCTTTAAGAACAGCTGGCGAAAGCAAACAAAAAGGCAGGGCAAACAAGTACACAAAGTAAAAAGAACGCACACGGAAATCAGAGCCATGATTAGTATCTTTCTAAGCCAATTGGGGATCGAGGGGAATTTGAGCCAATCGAAAAGTCCGTCTAATCCCTCACTGTGGGATTGACGGATATCTTGAACCAAATTTTTCAGTCGATCGATGCTCTGATGGATCGATTGCGCATGATCTGAAAAATTCATGCAGCACATGCCTTCGAACTCCTGGCACCCATGCCCGTGTGCCAGGAGTAGGAAGTCAATGGCTGCACGATTTTGTAAGCTAACTTCTTTTAATTTTTGAGTGTCTGCCAGCAAGCCCTCTATCGCTGTTGTGGTTGCATTCGCTTCCTTGGTGAGCCAACAACCGAGGTGGGTGAGAAGGGATAACGC
>NW_020916986.1:0-4497 GCF_003984885.1 Neopelma chrysocephalum | reverse complement strand
AGGTTTAAACGCAGCTCACATCTCCTCCTGCACCAGCGGACGCACACAGATGAGAGGCCCTTCCGCTGCACCGACTGCGGGAAGGGCTTCAAGCAGAACTCCACCCTCGTCACCCACCGTCGCATCCACACCGGGGAGAGACCCTACAAGTGTGGGGAGTGTGGCAAGAGCTTCTCCAGCAGCTCTGCCTTGACCAAATACCAACGGACCCACCAGTAAGGGAGCCCTACGAGTGCCCCGATTGCGGGAAGAGCCATGTCCTCTGCTTCCACCCCGAATGAAGCCCCTGATGGTGAGGCAACCCCTGGAGTCCAGTGACTGTCAGTCCATCCCTTTCGACCACAAAGGGCCAGTCCCCTTTCCCAGGGGCAGATTCTTCCATCCATCTCTAATTAAGAATTATTGCTTTTGTGCCAGCTTGAGTAGAATTGCTTCAACAATTGCTTTAGTGTAGAGCACTGTCGTATCTTATCCTGTACTCCTGGTAGTTTTAGTGTGTATATTATGCAGTAAATAATTCTGATGAAGATCTTCTGTCTGATCATTTGTAACCCTAAATACACTCTCCATAGATCTGATTTGCCATCATTAAAACCTCGGGGACAAAAGTGTTTCAGTCACAGCTCTGTAATTCCTCTAAACTGAAACTGTTGGCATAATCCAAGGCTGAGATTGGATCCAGCAGTCCCCAGCACCCCACAGGAAGTTGGGAGCTCAGGGGGGCCACCCCCTTTTCCTAACCCCCCTGTGCCCAAAGACTCCCATGGGACCATCCTGCCAGACCAGCCCCCCTTCTCCACTCTTTTCCCTGTTCATCCCCTTTTTTCATTGTCCTCTCAATCCACAGCCCCCCCCCCAAGATCAGTTTATGATTCCCAACCCCCACTTTTTTCCTCCCTCTCCCACCCCTTCCACATCATCCCTCCACTTCCAGCCCCCTCATGCTCGGTTTGGGGGTCCCACCTTGCCCTTTCCCCACTCTTGTGGCAACTGACGGCCAGGAGCAGCTGCGGCGAGAGGGCAGCGAGGCAGCGGGAGAGCAGGAGAGAGCCCCTCGTCGACATTACAGACACCCCCGAGAACACCAGCGGCTGCAACCCCGCGCTGGGCTGCGAGAGCGGGAACAGCCCGGCACAGCTGCAGCAGCAGCGAGGCAGCCCCGGGACAGAGTGGGAGCAGGGACCGTGCGGGAGCCGGGGCTGGGCAGCGGGAGCGGCGGAGCCGGCACGGGAAGCGGCGGGAGCGGCGGCAGACCCGGCGCGGCAGTCGGGAAAAGAGGGAAGGGGAGGCGAGGTGCGAGCCTGGCCTCCGGTGTCCCCCCGTGTGGGCGGCTGTCTGCGAACCCCCCGCTCTCGGAGGCAGCCGCTGGGACAGGGCTTGTCCTGGCACGGGACGCCAGGCTCGGAGCCGGCAGCGGCCGGAGCGAAGCGGCACCACCACCACCTCTTCTTTTCTTTTTTCTTCCCAGCCCGAGTTAGCTATATTGAGAATTGGTTTAGTTCCTTTACAAGTTCTTTGTTCATATGCCAGTTAAACCTGACTGCTTCAGGCAAACAGAACGCTGCCAACCGAGAGGCAGCAGTGATTTTTTTTCCTTTTTTCTTTGCAGCCTGAACTAAGAACTATTCTTTATATTTTGCAGCCTTTTTATTCATGTAGTAACTAACCTAACAGTTTAATTTCAGTGTGTGGACGCTGACAGCAGAGAGACAACAGGACAACCCTTTTTTCCCTCACCCCCCACCTCCAACTAAGAGAAAAAAAGGGGGAATACAGAAGAGCAGGTTCAGGAAATGGCCTTGCTGACTGTTTTCTGAAGTGGTTTACCTGAAGTAGCCAAAATTGGTTTGAGATGTAAGCATAAGCATAACAAAGAAATGAAGTTTTTAAAGTTTTTTGCAATAACTATTGACAAGTTCTCTTTAAAATCCAAAGCATGTTAACATAAGGAGATGTATATTTGCTTTTAAAAACAGAAGGAGTATATATTTTATCTTTGAAGTATAGGAATGTTTATATATTTTTGAATTTAAATTGAACATGAAGCAGAAAAACATTTGTATTTACAGGAAATATTTTCATTAAGCCAGAAATACATGATTAGATCTTACTCATCTGAGGGCAAAACACAAGAATGATAATTTCTCAGTTCATAACCAGAAAACACAGTACCATGAAACTCAAAAGTATGTCTGTGTGAGAATATAAAGTGATGGCCATCACGCATTAAAGTTGTGGGAGTGTGTGTATGTGTGTGGATAGATGATATGTTCTACTTTTGCTCACAAATACACAAACGCCCTTAGATAAAAAACAGGTAACATATGACCCTGAGTTGAATAGAATTTAATTTGCAGAGATATTTTAGGTTAAATAAAAGTTTTCAAAAACAAACTCTAAAAAACACTTTCAGGTAAAAGTCAGGAGCACACGAACCCTGAAGTCATCAAGTTATTAAGTTTGATTCAAAGTCATTTGCTTATAATAAAGTATTAAGAGGATAACTTAAATAAGTTCTGATAGGGAATAATGGGAATAAGTTAAGTAGTTTGTATAAACTAACTAAACATGTTTAATATTAATCCATGGTTATTTAATTTAGCATTGTTTGGAATTTTTCCTTTTTGCATTTTGTTCCTTGTTTACTTTTTTATATCCAACAAATGTTTGATAGTCTTTTTTGATTGGTTTAATGTTTTTAAATATTGGTGCTGGGTTTAAGAAAATATTCATTGTAGCATTATTTAGAATTTTTTGTATTCTTTTTGAAAATAGATTTAATAGTCTTTCTGATTGGTTAAATGTTCTTAATGTTAGCGTTAAGTATAAGAAAATAATTTTTGCAGCAATATTTAGGATTTTGTATTTTTGTCTTATATTTAACAAATGTTGACTGAAGTTTCTTCTGAGTTTTTTGTTTTTCAGAAAAATAAAAAAGAAGGGGCAGATGTTGCATTCTAAAAATTGGATATGAGACAAAGAAAAACTGCTAAGTTTAAACAAAGCCTTGGGCTGACAGAGACTGGGGAAAAACCTCCATCTAGAGTCCAGACAAGGATCCATTGATGTCACGGGTTTGGAATGTCCTGCCCAAGCCTGGAGAAACCGTGCCCTGATTTGATCAACCTATGCAGAAGACCCATTGTGTTTTCTCTCTCCTTTTGTGTAACCTGTCTCCCCTGTAAAATCCCCCAAGTGGGTTTTTCCCATATGGTAGTTCCTAACACTCAAAACTTTGTAATTTAGGATTTCCCCTTACTTCATCTCTGGAAAGTCCCCAGTTGTAATAGAATGAATGTGCAAGCCCCCTGTTGAATATGTAAACCATGAACCCTTTAAATATGAAGTTGCAAAGCCAATTAAGTATTCCAGTTGCTTGCCTCCAAACTGGGATTGTGTTAGTTATTGACTCGTTACACTTCTGACCTCTCCCACCCCTTTCCCATCATCCCACAAACCTCAGTGCCCTGCCCTGCTCCACTTTTGGGGGTCCCACTCCCCTCCCACTCAGTTTGGAGTCACACCACCTCTTTTCTCCCCTCTGACCCCCCTTTTCCCACCAACCTCCCCTTCCCACCCCCCGCTCACCCGAGAGCTCCTTGCCCACAGCCCCCCTGCTCCCAGCACCACCAGTGCCCAGAGAAGTCCCCCCAGAAAAGGGGTTGGGTGGGGTCCTGGGTGGACTTTGAGTATGTTTGGGGGTCCTTGGGGAGCTCTGGGGAAGCTTTGGGGGTTCCCAGGACGTTTTGGGGTGTGCTGGGTGCCTATTGAGGGGCAGGTGCCCTCCCAAAGCCCCCCCAGAGCGGGTTGACACAGGGGGAACACAGGGGAGGTCCTCATTCCCGATCCATCCCAGGGCCAGTTCTGCTCTCCCCAAACTCGGCTCCCTGCCTTGGGATCCCCCCAAGCCCCTCCCCCACTGCCCCCCAATAACCAGGACTGGGGAGAACTGGGAAGCTTTACTGGGATCACTGGGAGTCCCCAGGGCTGTGCAGAGACTCGAGTCCTTCCCTTGCACACGCCCCCAGTTCCTGGCAGCAGGGGTAGTGTCTGCCTGGCTCCTGCTGCCACTGCCAGGGGCTGGAGGCCCCTCAGCCCTGCAGAGCCCCCACCCTGCACACTCACACACTTCAGCTCAACACTGGGGGTTTCCCCTCCCTGGCACTGCCCAGTCCAGCCCCTCCCTGGTCCCCCCATCTCCCTGCCCCAGCCCAGCAGAGCAGCACAGTCAGGTCTGGCCATGCAGCAGGACATGGAGGCCATGGAGCTCAGGGACAGGCCCTCTGTGTCTGCAATGCTCAGCACATCATCAGCTCAGGCAGCTCCTGCAGCCCCAGGGCCAGCCCCGCTCCCCAGCAGAGAATTGGCCCCGGGCTCCTCAGGCACCATTTGCCATCTCCAGGGGCACTGGCCACCACCAGCACCAGCTGGAGCAGTCTCAGCCCCTCAACCCCCACAGTGGGACCCTGAGGTCAGCACACGGACTCCAGGGAGAAA
>NW_020916985.1:0-2939 GCF_003984885.1 Neopelma chrysocephalum | reverse complement strand
AGGCCTCCAACAACACAGGGCTCTGCAGGACAGTGTGGAAGGGAAGGGAGAGGAGGCCCCGCAGGAGAAGGGCTGCTGCTCCCTGGAAGTGCTGCTCTGCTGGGACTCTTTTCTGGCCCAGCTCTGACCAGAGGGACCGACCCTGCAACTGCAGAGAAGTCAGAGAGGAAAGATGTCAGGCAAACAAGCAGGGGTTTGCAGATGGCAACGTAGCGGTCGTAGCACATGATGGCGAGGAGGGAAAACTCTGCTCCGAGAAAGAAGACAACCAGAAAGGCCTGTGCAGCACATCCTGTGTAGGAGATGGTTGTGGTGTTATGGAGGGAATTGTGCATGGCTTTGGGGACAGTGGTGCAGATGGAGCCCAGGTCTGTGAGGGAGAGGTTGAGCAGGAAGAAGCCCATGGGGGTGTGCAGGTGGTGGTCACAGGCTACGGCGCTGAGGATGAGGCCATTGGCCAGGAGGGCAGCCAGAGAGATGCCCAGGAAGAGCCAGAAGTGCAGGAGCTGCAGCTCCCGCCTGTCTGCAAATGCCAGGAGGAGGAACTGGGGCATGGAACTGTTGTTGGACATTTGCTGCTTCTTAGCACAGGGCCTGTTCAGAAAAGGAAAGCACAGGGAACAATTAACACAGGCCCCTCTCAGCAAAGCCAGTGCAGTTTTCAGGGAAATCCCCTCCAAGTCAAGGCATTTCTTTTCTCTGGTTTGTGCTCTCTGAGGGTGTGTGAGGAGCAGGAGCTCTGGCCGTGTGCTGCCAAGGACTCAGCTTTGCTCTGCTGCAGTGCAGACATGGAGCTGGTTTGGGACAGCTCTCATGATCACAGGGGATGTCACATGGAACCCAGCTTTGATGGAAAAGTTCAATTCCTGTACTGTTGTCTTGGAGCAATTTGGGCTGCAGGAGAGAGGCACAGAGTATCCTTAAAATAATTTTGACTGGGTTTTTTGGTTACAATTGTAACACCTGGGCTGTACTTTTTTAGGGTCAAATTTTTCTGATGAGAAATCTGAAGAGTGTTGAGACAGGACAGGCAGGGCTGAGCTCTCTGTTGCTTATTGCAGAGCCAGAAGAGCTGCAGTGCCTCTCAGTCTGTTTCCCATCTGCCCTGCACTTTCCCTTGGGCTGCCTTGAAGAGGACTTCACACACAGATTCATCTTTACAAACCCCACCAAGATCTGTGCTGAGAGCAGGGCAGCGCTGCTTGAAAGGGCAGCTCTGTGAAGTGTCCCCTGTGCCAGCCCAGAGGTGCAACTGTGCTGGACAGAGCAGGACAGGAGCCCTCCCGCAGAGAAACCAAGGCTGGGACAGGAGAGTGCCCACCCCCAAGGGAAGGCTCAGCACTGCCCAGGATCCTGTGCTCATTTGTGATCCTGCCTGAAATATTCATCTCTGAGAGCAAAAGAGTTGGAATTTCAGTGCAGCCTCCTGAACTGAGAGAACAATGTCTCTGCTACAATGCCTAAGCAGGAAACACACTTCAGGACTAATTCCTTTCCTGTAGCTCCTGTCTTTTGTGAGCTTTGCAAAACATTCCCCATTCAATATGGTGTAGTGGTCTGGATCTGTGAACAGGTCTGGCCCTGCAACCCCAAGACATGGAAAAGATCCTCCCTCAGCTACCAGGTTTGCTCCTTGGCCACAGTCCTTGTGCCCCAGCCCTGGGAGCAGCTCCCCGGGCCGGCTGAGAGCTGCCCCTGGCAGGCAGCAGAGTCCCTGCCCAGCACAGCGCCCTGGGCTGCAGGACCCTGCTCTGCCCCACAGCCCTGGGCACCCCTGGCTGCACCCCCGGCTTCACAGCTCTTCCAAACAGCCCCAAAACAACCCCTGCCCACCCATCCCCTCAGCTGGGGCTGGGCCAGCTTTAGGAGATGCCTCCAGGAGCTGCCCCTGCACTGCCCTGCAGCCAAAGACTCACCATGTGCAGCCCTGCCAAGATTCCTCCTGCAGGGAGCTCTCAACCATCGTGCCAGTGCTCAGCCCCTTGAAGCTCTGTGTGTGCCCTGCTGGTGTCCCTGAGCTGCCCTGGCAGTGCCCTCAGCCCTGCTGGGCTGTGCAGAGGAGCTGCTCACCAGCAGAGCTGTCTCTTTGAAGCTCTTCTTGGTTGCCAGGAGCTCCCTGTGTGCCAGGAGCCCGGCCCAGCTCAGCAGCACAGCAACAGCCCCAGGCATTTCATGACCCCTGAGGGGGTTTGGCGTTGTTTACATGAGTCTCAGTCCCTGAGAGGAAGTTCAAACAACTTCTCAACAAGTCAAAGTGAGATTGAAACACAAAAGTTTCTTGCAGTGCTAATGAGTCTCACTGAGGGACACAACTGAGAACGTGTCCCCAGGTTCCAGTTAGAGCAGAAATCTGCAGACAGTGATGACAAGGATGGACAAGCAAGGGAAAGGTGGCTCTGATGCTGAATAAACCTTGACTTGTTTCCTTAATCCAAAGGACCAAGCCCTGACCCTCAGCCCCTGGGAAGGCAGATTCTCTCCCTGCCTCATTCCTCAGGGCTCTTCCTGGGGCACTGGGATGTGGGATGTGCAATGCCAAGGGCAGGACCATGGGGTGGCACCTGCCAGGCTGCTGAGCAGGGACGAGGAGGCCATGAGGCCCCAGGGCTGCAAGGGCCACTTGTCTCCTCCTGGCATCAGGGCCACAGACAGCAGCCATGGCCAAAGGCCTGCAGAAGGTGGCTCTGTCAGGGCCTTTCAGCTTCTCCCCATCCCTCTCTCCTCTCCAGCCCAGGCTGTCCTACGGTGTCCATGCCCTGCCCCTTTCCCTGCAGGCTGTCGTCATCCCCCCGGTTGCTCCACCTGGCTGGCACCTTCCTGCACTGACATCTCTGCGTCCTCCCTGGCTCTTCCTGCACACACAAAGCCTTGGGCTCATCCAGACTCCTCCTGGGTGATGTGTTGTACTACAGCACTGCCCTTGGTGTGAAATTCTTTTT
>NW_020916984.1:0-1970 GCF_003984885.1 Neopelma chrysocephalum | reverse complement strand
TGGGGGGTTCATCTCTCTTTTTTTGAGGTTTTTTTTGCCTGAATCTCGTGGGTTTGGGTTTCTCTGGGCTGAATCTTGATGTTTTGGAGGTTTCTATGGCCACAGGATGCCTGGTGAGTTCTAGAGATGGACTTGGGCAGGAGGAACCTCCAAGCCAACGTGCTCAGCCCTTATTTCTCCCCCATCAGGATTTGTCCTTCCCAGAGCTTGGGCGGATGGAGGAGGCGTCTGCGAGGAAGAGGAAGATGCCTTGGGCCCCCCAGGCAGGTGAGGAGAAAGTCAGTGTCCCTTTGGGCGGGTGTTGTGCTGGCTCTGGCAGCCCAGCATGGCCCCGGCTGCAGGACAACCCCGCTGCCGCCGCCGTCCTGCCGGGGCCGGAGTTGGGGGGATGTCCTTGGCCTTCCCTGTGGGCCGGAGGCAAATCCCCTCCCTGTCCTTCTTGCTTCCTGCCCCAGGCCCCGAGCTGAGGACGGAGAGCCCGGAGGACAAATCCCCCCGTGAGACCCTGGTGGGAGAGGCCATTTTGAAGGGCTCCACGGTGCAGGAAGGCAGCAGGGAGGAAAAGGGCCAGAGATCCCCCCACAGGAGGGGCTCCAAAGCCAGCCCAGGGTGCTCTGAGGAGGAAAGACCCAGCCTGTGCCGGGAAGGCGGCCGGAGCTTGAGGCGGAGCTCTGACCTGGTGATCCCTGAGCAGCCTCCCAGCAGGGAGAAGCCCTTCAGATGCTTGGAATGTGGGAAGAGCTTCAGGAAGAGCTTCAACCTTCTCACCCACCAGCACATCCACACTGGGGAACGTCCCTACCCGTGTGGGGAATGTGGGAAGAGCTTCAGGCAGAGCTCCAACCTCCGCGCCCACCAGCGCATCCACACTGGGGAATGGCCCTACATGTGTGGTGAATGTGGGAAGAGCTTCAACCAGAGGTCCAACCTTCGCACCCACCAGCGCATCCACACTGGAGAACGGCCCTACCCGTGTAGGGAATGTGGGAAGAGCTTCAGAGACAGCTCCCACCTGATCCAACACCAGCATATCCACACCGGGGAATGGCCCTACACCTGTAGGGAATGTGGGAAGAGCTTCAGCCAGAGTTCCACCCTCCTCCAACACCATGGTGTGCACACTGGGGAACGGCCCTTCACATGTGGGGAATGTGGGAAGAGCTTCAGTTACAGCTCCAGCCTCCACATCCACCGACTCATCCACACTGGGGAACTGCCCTACAAGTGCTTGGAATGTGGGAAGAGGTTTCTGACCAGCTCAGATCTCCTCAGGCATGAGCAGACGCACATGGATGAGAGGCCCTTCCGCTGCACTGACTGCGGGAAGGGCTTCAACCGGAACTCCCACCTCATCACCCACCGTCGCATCCACACCGGGGAGAGGCCCTACAAGTGTGGGGAGTGTGGAAAGAACTTCACTGACAGGTCTACCTTGACCAGACACCAACGGACCCACCAGTAAGGGAAGCCCTCGAGTGCCTCAACTGCGGGAAGAGCTGTGGCCGCTGCTCCAACTCCATCAGCCATTGGAGGACTCCCACTGGATGATCCACAGGGACCCATATTGGGCACAGACCTGATGACCCACGGTCCAGGTGATCCATGCTGGGCACAGACCTGGTGACCCACGGTCCAGGTGATCCATCCTGGGCAGTGGATTGGGTCTGGATGGCCATGTTTTGGTAGCAGGGGGGCTCCAGGGGTGGGTTCTGTGAGCAGCTGCCAGAAGCTTCCCCTGTGTCCAGCCCCTGTCCTGGACCCCCTGACAGCGAGGGTGACCCAGGGTCTTTTTAATCCAGGCCTTGGGCAGATTAGAGTGAAAGGACAGTGAATAATCAGTGTTTATAGATATATATATGTAGTGTTTAGTTTAGAACAGTTTGGTTGCCATGTAAAGCAGGTTTGGAGCCATTTTGGTTCCTGTCTATAGTGATATGAAAGCATAAAAATAACATTTAAGAAAATGTAGA
>NW_020916983.1:0-950 GCF_003984885.1 Neopelma chrysocephalum | reverse complement strand
AGGATCAGGGAATCCCAGACTGGTTTGGGTGGGAAGGGACCTTAAAGATCATCCAGTGCCACCCCTGTCATGGGCAGGGACACCTTCCACCAGCCCAGGTTGCCCCAAGCCCCATCCAGCCTGGCCTGGGACACTTCCAGGGATCCAGGGGCAGCCACAGCTTCTCTGGGAATTCCAGCCCAGTCCCTCCTCACCCTCCCAGCCAGGAATCCCTTCCCAATCTCCCATCTCTCCCTGCCCTCTGGCAGTGGGAAGCCATTCCCTGTGTCCTGTCCCTCCATGCCTTGTCCCCAGTCCCTCTCCAGCTCTCCTGGAGCCCCTTTAGGCTCTGGAAGGGGCTCCAAGGTCTCCCTGGATCCTTCTCTTCCCCAGCTGAGCACCCCCAGCTCTCCCAGCCTGGCTCCACAGGCTGACATGATTCCAAGGACAAAGCCCACGTCCCCCCCCCGAGTGAGCCACAGGCTGGAGCTGAATTCCTCATTAAACTCTGATTTTGAGGGATATTTCCTACACTTTTCACATCTCAACAGGCACCAAACACAAACCCAGGTTACACCAGCAGCCAGGAGAGAGGGAGGAATGGAGGCAGCCCCGGTGCCCTGGGGGAGGAAGGGAAGGGAGAGTGAGTGAGAGGAGAGAAGGGAGGCTGGAGGAGCCTGCCCAGGACACGCTCCCTGTGCTGCCCCGGGGCTGCTGCCTGGGCTCTGGGTGCTCAGAACACCCACCCACCCTCCAGGGAACGGGCACTGGGAGGTTCATGGGCTCCTGCCCCGAATTTCACACACTGAGAACTTGGCTCTGCCTCTTTACGAGCACCTCAGTGAATTACTGAGGTGTTTAAACGGGGCTCTGGTGCCTCAATCTAATTTCTCTTCTGAAAAACCCACCAGGAGGGCCAAGGCGAAGGGACAACTTGTTTTAAATCCCGCAATTTACACCAAGAAATCCCT
>NW_020916982.1:0-596 GCF_003984885.1 Neopelma chrysocephalum | reverse complement strand
GGGATGTCTAAGAATTAAAAATAATCATAAACACCATCAGCAACCATCAGGGTGTCACCTTCTTCTGAGCCCCAGGAACAACCTGGGTGGGTGCTCCTGGCTAATTAATGATTCCAAGCCTAAAACTGGGAAGCAGAAGGGTCTAAAACCTATTGATTCCATGAGATTAGTGGGATTTGGGTAGTGGAATACCCTGGGTTCAGGATTCCAAAGGAATCAAAGTCACTGAGGTTGGAAAAGCCCTCAAGGATCGAGTCCAACCATCACCTGATCATCACCTCTAAACCACGTCCTCAAGTGCCACATCCACAAGTTTTTGGAACATTCCAGGGATGGTGACTCCATCCCTCCCCCTCCCAATGTTTTCCAACCCTTTCTGTTGGAAATATTCCCTGATATCCAACTGAAACCTCCCCTTGGTGCAACTCGAGGCCGTTTCCTCTTGTGCTTTTTCCCCCCTCAAGGGTTTCTTAGAAAATCCAGACTCGTTTCCTTTGACCAATTGTGTCAGAAATAAAAAAAAAAAAAAAACCTTTCAATTAAAAATAGCTGGGCTGGCCTGGGTTGCTAATTTTAGAGGGTGCATTTGGGGGGGG
>NW_020916981.1:0-362 GCF_003984885.1 Neopelma chrysocephalum | reverse complement strand
CCCGTGGGGGGTCCCAGAGGGAACCCCCCACATCCAGGTTCTCCCAGAGGTCCAGGAGGGACCTGGGAGTTGTGGTCTGGGATGTGACCCTGGTGTCCAGGCTCCATTGGGGGTCTCAGGGGGGATCCCAGTGACCAGGACGTGACCCTGGTGTCCAGGACCCATTGGGGGTCCCAGAGGGAGCCCCCCACATCCAGGTTCTCCCCAGGGTCCCAGGGGGGACTCAGGTGACCAGGACGTGACCCTGGTGTCCAGGACCCACTGGGGATCTCAGGGGGGTCTCAGGTGACCAGGACGTGACCCTGGTGTCCAGGACCCGTGGGGGGTCCCAGAGGGAACCCCCCACATCCAGGTTCTCCCAG